>NC_056743.1:1780366965-1780436965 GCF_019279795.1 Protopterus annectens | reverse complement strand
TCATTCAGAAGCTGCTGGAAATACTCCTTCCATCTGCCTTTGATGTCCTGTGGGCTGGTAAGCAGGTTGTTGCTGGAATCCCTTATGAAGGGTGTCTGACTATCTTCTTTATCTTTCTGTCTTTGCCTTGCAACCTGGTATAGTTTCTTTGTGCCCCTTACTGAGTCACTTTTCAGAAGCTGATAGAGTGCCTCTGAGGCCCTATTCTTTGCTATTGCAACTTCTTTCTTAGTTTCTTTGTTAGCCAACCAGTAGTCCTTCCTAGCTGTCAGTCTTTTCAATCTCCTACTTCTTCCTGCAGTCCTTCTTTCTTTTGATTACTTCCTGCACTTCTGCATTCCACCACCAGCTTTCCTTATGTACCTTATTTCCATACCTGGCTCGGCCACATATCTTTTCTGTAGTCCTAACACATGCTGTTTTTAGGCGCTGCCACTCTTCTTCAACTCCACCTATTTCCTATTTCTTGGGGTGCTAGAGCCCTGAGTAATTCCTTGAACTGCTGTACTTTCTCTCCAGTCAACTTCCAGGTCTTCAGCCTGGTCTCTGTTGACCTTAGAGCCTTCTCTGACCACTGCTTGCAGCTGATTGTGGCAACTACTGGTTTATGCTGTGAACTGACTGTTTCACTGGGGATGACTTTACAATCATGAATTCTACCCCAGTGCCTTTTCCTTACTAGGAGGAAGTCTACCTGAGTTGCATGTTGGCTACTCTTGTATGTGATCTTGTGACTGTCCCTCTTTCTGAACCATGTGTTGGCTACTATCAAGCCATTTGCCAGACAGAAGTCTAGAATGGCTTCTCCTTCTTTATTCCTATTGCTCCACTATGCATTCGCTCATTGCAGATTCGGCATTTTGGGTGTGGATTACACTATAGTGGTGATCGTGAAAATGTCCCTTTCCCCACTGTAGTGTGATCTCGGAGTTAGAATATTAAATTGGGGGGGTGCATGGGGGCTTGCCCTCCTGCATTATGATATATATTTCAACTTGTAGTTCGAAAATCAATGAATCTGCTTTTCGATTTGCTGAATTTAGAACTTTCGGTGCAATTCAAAATGACAGATTCATCCTTTCGGTTTGCAGAAAGGGCTATTCAGAGAAATAATTGTCTCTCTTTCAAAGGTAAACCCATAAATATCTATATAGTTATATATAGACATACATCTGTAGATGAAATTGGGAACATGACCAAAACATATATGTCCACATGCACCATTAATGGGTTTGAAAGACCCAAACAACATACATCTGGCACGGATAGGTATTCCCCCCACAGCCAAACACGTCTAGCCTGCAATACACTACCAACCTTATCAGATCCCATAATCAGGACCTTACACGACAAGGTCAGTACATGTTAACAGTACTCTATCCCACCTGTATGATGTCAGGCTGGCATTACTAACATATCATGCAGTACAGTCAAGTGAAGTGTCATGCTTGGGGGAACCCCCTGGGCAGGCTCAGTAAGTAGCTGGAATCCCTAATACGATCCAACAGGCCTACACCTGACAATGGATTCAACACTGTGGGCAAGCACAACCACAAATCCACCATGTCAGCTGGGAACTACCACCCAGTAGCCTGATGAGCCTGGTCTGCAGGGACATGGAACATATCAACAATGAACCTTTGGCCAATGCCACTGGTAATATTAAAACCCTGGACCCCAACAATGTTGGACTTGTCAAAGGCAGAGAATACAACCTGAACCTGGTATACCTCCTTGACGCAATCATGACAGGTGTAGATGAGGGTTAGGAGGTGCACACAGCCTATGTAGATCATAGCAGGCTTTTGTACACCATCCCACATGTAGGAATGTGTGTAGATGTTAAGGGATCTACCTCTGTTCACAGAATATGTTTCCCCCAGGACTGCTTGGCAAATGCCAACATTCCACAGGTTCCATCCCGTGGACATACAGTCCTTTACAGGTCATAGATGTGTTAATGCACTCCTCCACACTGTAAAGCTGTGCAGTAATACTGGGGCTGCTATAACTCGCTAGGTGTGGCGGTTGGGGACACATCCACCATCATTGCAGTTACTGTTGCATCTATCCCCTCACATAGCTGTCTGTAATACTGTACAGTGTATGTTATCAGGTTGGATAGTTGTTGTTTATACCATTAACAGTAGTAGAGTGCCTCACACCTTCCTAAGGGTAGGGCTATGCCACTGGCATTAGTACACCCATGTTACTGAGGTGAGGATTGCAGTAGAGTGGGGAAAGGGACATACACCCTGCTGTTAGCATGTTCAATGTCATTCAAATAGCAGACTGCATCTATGCCAATGTGTGGTTTTGCCTATCCTGTCTTAATGGGATTACATGGGCAACAGATGTGTTACCTGTGCAGGGACATACCTTAATGTGTACAGTCTTGTATCTGTACTGCATCCAAACCAAAGGCTCTGTGTGTTGTACCCAGCCATGTCATGTGTACCACCCACTACACTTACTGGTGCCCACCGTAGAAGGCCTGCTGACACCACTACACCCATCAGCCATGTGGCACATGGACAACAACAACACAATCAGAAGAGATAATGGTGAAAACAATACAACATTGTTAATTACAGCTATAATGCATCATGGCTGCACAGCTACACCTTCCAGGATGTTAGCATTTCACTTTACTGCTGACAACATGCTACACAGCATTCCATTGCATATGGTTTACTATGACAGTCTGTGGACAGCAGCCCTCCCCCACAGTGCAGGGGCTGGTACTGCCACTATGGGTGCGGCTGTGACTGGTCGGACATCCACGGCGACCTCCAGCTGATGTTGCTGACATATGTCCATGTGGCTGTCACAACTACCCCACCCTGTCCTGATGCATGGACATGACATTGTTGATGAGATCCAATGTCTCACCCCACCATCTATCCATGACCTCGGTGTAATTATGAATGGCACCTGCTAGTTCACAGACGCTGTCATTTACAGCATTGTGATGAGCCCTCTGTGCCCTTAGACCCTGTCTGGTGTACCATTCCATTCATGCCTGTGCCTCCATGACAGCCTGGATCATGCGTATGGTAGATATACATGTGTCATGTCTGCCAGGGGCATGATGACCAGCAGTGCTCCGACAAGCACCTCTGAACATCTGCCTATATGGTATCTCGCTGAGCATCTGCCTATGGCTGCTGTGTCCTGACACACATGCCATAGATACCATACTGTCCTGGTCAATGCCAACCATAGACTGTCCCTCACCTAAGGCCAATGGTGATGAGGAATGTAGAGACAGTGTGACTGTGTGAGTGGATGGGGTGGATACTTATGGGATGTCAATTGCTGGCCCAGCGGCAGCATCTGATGACCCTGCCTATGCCTCAACACACCTATCCTCATGATCACTGTCTGTATCAGTGACATCAGATTCCCTGCGGGAGGGACCCAGCCCCATCTTGCCACCTGTGAGGGGAAAACAAGGAACAGACTGTAAGACCTGTACATCATCACTAAACAGTACACACACGCGCACACACACACACACACACACACACACACACACACACACACACACACACACACACACACACGTGTGTGTGTGTGCAGACATGGCCACACACACAGACATACACACATGCAGTCAGCATACATGACAACCAATACACTCCACCAGACAGCACCTACAGACAACTCCAGCACCCCCATAACACACACAATAGCAAGTGATAGTGCAGTACAGTATTCCAGTATCACACACAAACCTGCAATTACACACATCAGCAAGCAGGACATGTGGTACTCAACAGCATGAAGTGTAACTGTAGTCAATCCCCGTTACCAACATTATACATGGCTGTGATGCATGGCTTCTGTTAGTAGGCGATGGTCCTCCCCCTGGAACACACTGCACCCATGTGCACAGCATTGCCCTGCATCTGTTCAGCAACCTGGCATGTACTGTGCACCATACCTCACAGGTTTACACACCATTGCAGGATGTGTATCTGTGTGTCAGTTATGTTTCCTCTGCTGCTCACAGCCTCTGTGTGTTTCTGGATTATATGTTGACATGTGTTTTGTGAATGCCTGATGTGTATTCACAGATGTCATCAGTGGTGCATGTATGAGTGATAGAATACAATTAAACTGACACAGACACAATGTACTGTACCTATGGTGAGTGTACAGACCATTATTGATATGGCACTCTCTTCCATGACATGCAAAGGTGCAACACTACTGCATATGTCAACACTACACATACCTGATATGTGACATATGACCTAGACAATCAATTGCATTACAAGCCATATGTGTCAGTTGCGCAGATGCTGATTGGGATGCATACCATTTGTGGGTGCATATGTGTGCATACACTTATCATGATGGTGTGTAGCAATAACTGCTATGTGTACTACTGCAGTCACAATATCTGGCAGGGGTATAGTAGCATGGGCCATCATCATGAGCCAGTAGTTGGTCAGTCAGGCATGCACATGTTCCCCAAACCTGCACGTTTGCATGCTAAACATGTGCACAGCCCTTGGAGGTCATACAGTACCATCACTAGTGCCCTGGAGTCAGGGTTATGTCTGCCACACTTCATGACCTTGACTGTGTGCAGATACAGCCATTCTCAGTGGGTTTGTCTCTCTCCTCCAGTGCACTGTTGTGATTCAGGATGACACACCCTCAGCATCTCCTGTTACATTGCAAATGCTCGACATCTGTGGCCTACACATGTGTGTCATATTACAGTATCCCAAACTAGGAACACCATGTGTACTGACATATTCCCTGCCAATACAGGGCAAACACTCAGGTGTACAATGGCACCAGCATTGTATAGATGAGGATGTCATCCCTGGTTGGGGTGAGGTGTGGATTGTGCAGCACATGCATCATAACTGCAACTTCCTGGACTTCCCCAACATGGTGCTGGTACATCAGAACACATTGCAACACATGGCTTTGGCAATGTCCCACCATTATGCAGGTCATATCTGTATTGAGCCCTGGCTGATGTTGCCTGTGGTACACATAGGTTCATAGGTGAGTACTGGTCTATTGGTCCTGGTGCCTACATAAGCATAACCACAGGGGTTTCCAGGCATGCACCACCCAATAATGTTATTACCCAGTGGCCCTGTCAGGCTGTGGCACAAACGTACTACCCAGGGTGAATTTCCCATCCAGTTGTCAAGTGTTTTTGTAAAGAGGGCCAATGAGTAGCATTGCCTGACATGAATGGGTGGTCTGTTCCAGAGTGTGGGAATTCCCCAGGACAGGGCACTATCCCTCCAGTATGTTCTGTGAAATGTGTTAATGAGGTTCAAGACCCTGGAGTGTGTGTTTGCAGAGGGATTGGGATTTCCTTATGTGTACCATGTTCAACTGCTCTGTGTATGACATTGCTGTGTATGTTAGGCAGATGTCAGCTGTGCCTGGGTAATGCGCACCGAAGTGTAGCCACAGTTATCTGAGATGGTCTGTGTATTGCATGTGTTTGAGGCTGGTAATCCCATTAGTGAGGTGTGTGCTCTGTCAGTGAACATGTACAGCATGCATTATGGGTAGGTATATTAAATGTGTACATGGTCTACACCTTAGCTATGACATGCACAGTGTATTGCCAAGCATGACCTTAAACCATACTCACCAACATCCTGCCGCTGCCTTGCTGATATCCAAGAGGTACCTACATTGGGATGAGATAGAGTTGATGTCTGTGCCACAGCTGTGGCATTGCTACAGGGTGGGTGCAATATTACAGTAAAATAAAACCTGAAGTCCACAGTACTACAGATTATGCATAACAGGTTATCAGTACTACACAGCAACAGACTCCACATCTCACATATGCATGATCTACCTGTACAGATGCATGCAGAACAGTGGTCTACTGATACGCCCTGGAACCTTACCTGCATTCTTCCATGTCTGGTGTGTGGGTAGCACCCACCTCCATGGCTGTATATGTCTGTAGCTCTTTTGGGTGGGCAGGTGCCACCAGGCTCATGAGCAGCTCTTCAACTCTGATGAGGTGGGGATGGATGTTATGGACCCCCCATCACAAGGTGGTCACCGCCACACGGCAGCGACACAACAATGTACATGGCGGAGCAGGTCACTACAATGATGGTGGACCTGCTCATACATACGGCTGTGCATGCCCACCTCATTTACCCTGTGGACCACATCATTCCACATGGCGGTGCGCTCATGCTGATCATGGCTTGTCCTGGAGAACAGCAGCTGATAGTGCTGGATGAAGCTGGTGAGTATGATGTCATCCTCAGTGGCACTATATGCTGGATTCCTTGGGTGTGCCATTGTCACTGAAAGATATAAAGATGGAAATATGTCTGAGCAACTCATACGGCACGGTTACCATAATATAATACACATATTAGTCTACAACCACCATATCAGCTCCAACTTAATGTCACACAACGCAAGTGGTATGTCTCCAGTTTATCTACCATTGGGACATATATTGTATTGTACAACACTTTCTGCTATGTGTTTATAGACATGTCCCCTGTGGGGATACTAGAGTTGCTGGGCTGTTACAGTGTATTTCACCTGCATGCCATTGTCACTGCCACTATGTTCCCACATATGCATGTGGTATGCTTGCTATGTAATTGCTACACATCTGCCATTCTGTGATATTGGGGATATCTATGCATACTGTTGGACATGCTCTGGGATTGTGTGGAATATTACAACCCACATATGTTCCATGAAAGTGACACAACAGCATGTGTAGGGGTTATTTGCCATCAGAAACACTGCTCCCACCTAATGTGGACATGTTACCAGGCCACATCACATCAGCGATCCACCATGGAACCTCATTATCTACTGTTCCGGCACTACCTTCATGTGGAACCACCTCTGAGGATGATGCCCCCCACCAAGGAGCACACACAGACATATGTCTGTCACCGACAGTTAGGTCCAGGGTCTGGTGCATAGGGAGCTCCACAGAGACATGGGGTATGTGCTACATCACCTGGAGGCATGCAGTACACATACACAAGGTTTGACATGCATGTTCCTCCTGCTCAGCCCACAGCCCAGGCACGTTTATGACCATATAGATGCTGTTGTGACTGTCCATGGGTGGGCACCATGTTCTCTTTGTTCCCATATGGGGGCTCAATGGCCTCCACATTCCAAATAGAACTACCCATCCACAGTGTTTAACCACCACATGTGTCATATACCAGCCCTGTATGCTGTCTTGTTTGTCACCCAACCACACCTACATACCAGTATGTGCCTACTACCCTTCACTAACATATATATCTCACCTTCTCAAACAATTGTGATGTATTCCCACACCACACTCCACACTCCATTTTGCAGCCATGTACTGGTGTGTAGATATGTTGTGTATTGATGTGTGATGTTCTCTCACACGTCATGGCAGGGGACAAGTATTGACATATATTTGTATATATCTATAAGTGTCAGTATTATGCATATGTGTGTATGTGTGTGTTTATATATATATATATATATATATATATATATATATATATATATACATATATATATGTGTGTGTGTGTGTGTGTGTGTACACACACACACACACACACACACACACACATATATATATATATATATATATATATATATATATATACACACACACACACACACACACACACACACATACACACACACACACACACACACACACACATGCGCATATATGTGTAGATGTCATTATGCGTTGTTTATATACCTATATATATGTATAACTGTCCGAGGTTCTGTAGACATGCACAGCTGTGAATATATATCACACATATATTTATCTGTATGTGGGGTGCATACAAATAACTGGTCCACACTCTTGTAACTCTCTTTACTTCACAGCTGAACTGCTCAGCATTGCTGCAACACAGACAGGTGTCACATGTGAATAGACTAACATTAGTGGGATATATATGGTGACAGATTTTAGATAAGCATATTATACTGCTATGGCAGTTGGGCATGCTATGCTACACTTTAACATGACTGTCCTGCAGGTGGTGTGCTCTCACAATCATGTGTCTATCATGGCAGTATTAATACCACCACCAGCCATTGGCCACAGTAATGTACAGAGCACAGATATCATGGGTGACATCTTTGCCATTCACTGCTGATCTGCACAGTTGACAGGTATGTCCCACTGCCCACAGGGGCAGACACTATTGTCCAGAGCAGTTGTTGAGCAGAACATCATTACAGGAACAACTACTGATGGCACATATAAATCATTTCACATTATATATCCTATTATTCTATGCCATATACTACATGCAAGTAAATACATATCTATTTCCTATGCCTTTTATGTTTTTTTCCACTGTAACAAATCCCTGAGCTTTATTTGTTTTTAATTTATGTTTTTTTTCTTCCTCTCTGTCTCTGTCTCTGTTTCTCTCAGTCTCTCCAGTATGATTGAGCTGGTTTGAATAGATTGCAGCATGCTTTTGTAGGTATTGCACATGATCAGGTGATGGACTCTGCACCAGTCAGTGTCCACCAGTTGCTAATTGCATGCAGCCTGTTGTGTAGTACTTCAGATAACCACTGTCATGGCAACCCAGTACTATAAATTGCTGACTTCTGTGGGCATTTTACTGTCACCTTTCCAGTATGGAGGACATCCTTCCTGTGTGTGGACATCAGTGTTACAGACGGCATGTAGCAATACCTCTTACAGCAGAACATGCAGGCACAGGCCAAATACACATTTGGGTAAGATTCCAGACCTACAGACAGCAGGAGTAGTGTTGTTGTGTGCATTGTATCTTGCTGGTCTTACAGGGTTTCTATGTACATGGTACTTTTGCATTGAATGTTGTCTGTCTGCATAGCTCTCAACTGTGGGCCTATCCATATGATACCAAGAGGATTGGCTGTTAGGTTTTGTCTGTGCACCACACAGGTATTGTCCCAGATATATCGATGGCATTCTGTCTGTTAAGTGCTATCAGTACATGGCTACATCCATTTGTATTTCAATGTTGTATTCCTGCATAAAGGTATGATGCAACAAATCCTCTAACACCAACAATTTCCAGGGTGTGCATCAGCAATAATGCAAATATGGCCCTATGTTCCTGCCTCTGTTCTTCACATATATGCCAGTCTTTGTCCTGCTGTGATACTGAGAGGGGTTGTTAGCTAATGGCCTATCATTATTTATTGCTAGCATTACTGCTATCATCCCAATCATGTCATGGACTCCTGCACAAATTGTTGGGCAAAGTCCATATATATGGGGGCAACAGCTGGGCAACACATATGTGCCCTTGTACATTCCAGAGGTCAGTGTGTGATACACAGTGTTCCTTGCCCTTGTACAGCCTTTAATGGGGGGGGGGGTTCAATGCCAGTAACCTAGGCTGTGACACCTTTTCAGGTATATAAGTGTTAAGACAAGGGTCATTCAGTGTGTTAGTGAGATGTTAGGTTAAGCAATGTTATGTACAAGATACTGTGACATTACCACAAGTGCTACATTTCCCCCAAGGGCTTGACTACAGGGTGTAATTGGAGGCTGCTGAACTAGAGCTGTAATTGTTGATTGCTACATATCTTGAAGGCAAATCCTGTGTCTACTGTTGTATAATTGAAGGCCTTGGCCTGGACAGCATAGTATGGTATATATCCACATTGCTTGCATCTACTGTTTTGTGTGGGACATGCATTCACCACTGATAACATATTTCAATATTTATGTGGTGTACGTACTGGCATACATTATTGTATAGTACACAAATAAAGGTTTTCTGTGTATGCATACCTGTGCGTCATGTCATGCCCTTTGACTTGTGGGTGGGTATATGTTTCATGCAAGTATTCTCATTTATGGGAATGGTTGCCACACTACACATTTCACAGGTGCCAGTTACAGGGCTTGTGGCTGAGGGATATACTTTGCACCCAGTACTTCCACACTACTTCTACATATCTATGGCTACTAATACCTTTTGTCTGTGTATATGTGTATGTACATATATATATATATATATATATATATATATATATATATATATATATATATATCTCATATAGCTGTATCTATATATATGTATATATATATATATATATATATATATATATATATATATATATATACATGTATATATATATATATATATATATATATATATATATATATATATATATATATATATATATATATATATATATATATATATATATATATATATATATATATATATATATACACATATATATATATATATATATATATATATCTATATACAATTGATGTATATATGATATTTATCTATCTATATACAATTGATATATATATATATATATATATATATATATATATATATATATATATGTATAGCTGTCTGTCTACATTTACAGATATATATCTGTCCATATGTCCATACACGTTTGGCTCATATTTTGGCCTGTACCTCATTCTCTTGGCAATTGACATGGATGATCGCGGCATTGAAGTCAGTAACTAGTGCCGACACTTTTGTGTTTCAGACTTCATCTCCTTCTATATATGTGTTCTAATACATATAACTGTGTAACTTGTAATATTTTAAGTGTATTAGAGCAGTAGCTGACATATATCCCTATTTATACCCACATTGTGGCACACCTTGTCCAGACTTCTTGCATTAACAATTTGTGTGGTATGATATTACTACATTTCTTGTACTGTTGACTGATTGTGCTGGATGTTTGTGAAAACATGAGGGTTATGTATATCTGCCATGGTTTAGTGGTAAATCACTTTGTGTATGGAGTGCAGGATTCTGGGTTCGAAACTTGCAGAGGCAGTTTATTTTGTTGCTGGGCAGAACACAGGCCATTGGATACAGAGTTATTAAGGCACATTAAAGCAGCTGTAAGCAGGTTTGCATGGGTTTGCATGGAGCTAAGCACTGCTAACTTCTGGTTACAGTTTCTTATACTCTGTTAGCTTCTAAATTGCTTAACCTGTGTAGGGAGTGCTTACTCCCATGCAAACAGGCTGAAACTTGCTTACTGCTACTTCAAAGTGCCTACTACCACTTACCCTCACTCTAATTTCTTTAAAATAAAAAAAAGCAGTGATAGGAAAGTGGTGAAAAAGGAGCACAAAGAGGGAAAGACAGTAGGCAAGATAGCTAGGGATGTGCAGGAAGGGTGTAGGAAAGGTCCATAGCTGCCCATTTCTTCTACAGCAACAGCTGTGCATATGCAATGAATTTGGAGGTACATTTGAACACTCCAACCCCTGGGAGAGGGGTCAGGACAACAGTAATATGTTGTGATACCAATTAGACTAGATTACATGTGTCCAGTAGATGTGTGCAAAATGGACAGTTATGTGTGGGGTGTGATTTTTTTTGGGCTGGACTTCTTCAGAATAAAAAAACACACTACACAGTCAGCTTAAATACCAAGAAAACCCACCCTAATAAATTAATTAACAGATGAAGATGAATTAATGCAACAGTAATAGATAAATACATAAAAATGCATATACAAAAACAAATAATGTAGAAAAATACAAAAACTATACTAACCTAGTAAAAAAGCAATATGAGAAACATATATAAGAAACAGATAGCAGCAGGAAAGTTTATACTTATAAGGCTAGCATGGATCTGAGCTTAAGAAAGCTAACAATGGAAATTACATCATTCAGACCCGGGGAACGTCCAGCATTGCATCTGAGCTGCCACTTAAGCTCCAAATATTCAAGGAAAATATCACGGGGACTACTTCTGGGATCAAACTCAATACTATCAATAACAGAAAACTTGAAAAAATGAGATGGAAAATTTTTGAGATGTCTGTAAAGAACATTCCGCTCATCTTTTTTACTGATGTCATAATTATGTTGGTAAATCCTATACCTATACCGAAAGGCCTTTGCTCATGGAAATATCCGGCTGGGCTAATCAGTAACTCAGACTTGCATCATGAGTTGATTTCTTTGTTCAGTAAACAAGGTTGTGAACTTTTGCAGGTTCTCATTCACCATTATGAGAGACAAATGTTTGATCTTCACAGGTCCATTGAAATTTTGGATAATTCCTTTAAAAGTGACTTGTTGCTTAATGTTAAATCTGTACAGTATAAAGCTATTTTTATTAAAACTGATCGTTTTTACAAGATTTGAAGGCTAAAAAAGTTAAGAAATCTGTTCGAGATCAGCAGGAGCATGACAAAGGTGTGGCTTATCCATGACCACCAGTTGTACATCAGTCTGTTTCTGCAGGGGATGTTATTTGTATGGACAGTGATGGGTTTGTTTCAGATAACATGAAAGCTCAGGCAAACACCAGTGACACTACCCCTTTAGATCTACCCCCACTGAAGAGATCAGAGAGATTAATGAATTGGAGGGGGGAGAACAATCAGAATTTTGGCCATCAGAACCCCCCCCCAACTTTGTCACCCACTCTTACCCCAACCAGACTTGGAACAGGGGGAAAGGGAAGGGGAGAGGGAAAGGGAGGGCCAGATGGAGACAGAAGTATTGGAATTAAATACTGATTCTGTGGTTAAAATTATTTGCAATGCCTTGGGAGATTTTAAAGTTTTCAATTACAGCCATGTGGAAGTGACAGAGGATTGGGCCAATTTATTTCAAAAGGGACTGACTTATGTCCCGGTACAAAAGGCCAAACTAGATCAGGTTCTTGTTGAATTTAAGTTGTTTTTGAGGAAACTCAGTTTCAGCATTTTATTTGACAATAATCACCATATGCTGGTGACACAAAGTAACAAGAGGCCCAGTACCTTTAATCCCCCCTGCACCCACTTATTGTTGTTTTTGAAAGATTGAGTGAAGAGGAAATCAGGAGAACAATAACATTTCCATCTAGGTGTTCTATGAATTTAAGCAGTGATGAGCACAACCTATTGAAACAAATCAGAAGTGATACTTCTGTATGAATCATGCAGCCAGATAAGGGAGGGGGACTGGTTGTCATGAGTTCGAATGATTACATAAACAAAATGTTTTCTGTTCTTTTTTCTGATGTTTATGAGGAAATATCCTTAAATGAGATGAATGGGGCCCTTCACAGAATTGATTTGGCACTTGAGGATCTTTTTCTCAATGATCAGATTTCCTTGGGTGATTTGGAGTATTTAAAAGTCCAGTTTCCTAAAACACCCACTATTTTTGGACTCCCCAAGGTTCACAAATGTCTAGAGGAAACTTCCTTGAGGCAAATTGTTGATGCCAAAGGCTCCAAGACATTCTTCATTGTCAAATGCATTGACCGTGAGACTAAAATGTGTTTAAAATTACTCTACCTTGTTGAGAGACTCATGGGATTTTTTATCTAATGTTAATGACAGTATTTATAGGGATGATATTCTGTTTGTATATATTGATGTCAAAGACATTGTGCCAAAATCATGGCCTCAAGCAAAATGCCAAAAAGTGCATAGTCATCCCCTTTGTAAAAAACAAAGTACCTGTGAACTGCCACATAGGTGGTAGTCCCCTAAATACAGAACATGTAATAAGGGATCTGGGGACCCAAGTAGATAGTAATCTCTCCTTTGATAATCATATTGCTAAGGCGGTTAGAAAATCCTTCTATGTGGACCACCTAATCACAAAAGGGTTCACATCTAGAATAAAAGAGGTTATTGTGCCTCTCTACTCATCACTCATTAGACCCATCATAGAATACAATGCCCTATTTGGGATGTACCTTACAAGACACCTGCAACAGCTGGAATGGCCAGAAAAGTACCTCACCAAGAGGATTACTGGTCTCAAACAGATGCCCTATGCAGCCCGACTCAAGAAACTCCAGCTGTACATGGTTGCATGCCGCTTACTCAGAGGTCATCTCTGCCTGACATACAAGGCCATATCCAACCCAGAATTGATGGACATGCTCCACCTAAAAAAAACAAATCCCGGAGAGTCACATGCTCTAGAGATTTAAACCTCACCACAATGATAAATATGACATGCTAGAGGGATAGATTCCTATCCCAGAGACTCCCCATGCTTTGGAAGAGGATTCCAATATACATCAGGCAGAGCCCCTCACTAACACTCTTCAAGAGAAACCTTGATGGGTGGATGGGAAACAGAAAATTTACCCCAGGAATCACTGCAGTGGCTCTGCTGGACAGTGGCACAGGGAATTAATGGCTCAGGGGGAACTAATGGCTCTGCTGGATAGAGGCACAGGGAACTAATCTAAGGGGGTGGTGAAAGCCAACACATTCTGGCTAGGTTTATAAATGCCCTTGGGCAGATAGCCTAGTTCATACCTATGAACCTATGAACCTAAGATTTGTATTCCAGCATTCCACATGTGGGTGGAATTGACTGTTTTTTTTTTCAGTTTTAGCTTTACCCTCTGAATTAGGGCATGACAAAAGTTTGGTCTTGAGCAGTTTGATGGAAATTGTGTTGGAAAATAATTTCATCCGTTTTGAGGGCCATGTATTCAAGCAGACCCATGGAGTTGCCATGGGTGCTGCGTGTGCACCAGTATTTGCAAACACTGTCATGGCCTTTTGGAAAACCATTTTGTTTTTACATCTGATTTCAAGGATAGTTGGTGTTTATATAAATGCTTTATTGATGATATTATTAATTTTTGGCATGACACCAGGGAAAGACCTGATGACTTTTTTAAATTTATCAATATATCTACAGATTTTTTATGATTCACCATGTTGGTTGATGCTGCACAGGTTAATTTTCTCGATGTCACATTGTCTAAGAACAGGTAATCCCAAAGGTTTGAATCCACACTATTTAGGAAGCCCACTCATTCCAATTCCTATTTGTATTTCCAGAGCTGGCATCCTATGCATCAAAAGAAGGCCATTGTCAAAGGCCAATGTGTCAGGTTGGCAAGGATGGTCAGTCAAGAAAAAAATTGTTGTTGAATGTAATAAGTTATTGGATATGTTTTTGAGGAGGGGCTATCCACAAGATTTCTTAACAGAAATTTTTATGGAAGTCAAGAGGAAGAGGTTGAATTTTATACTCCTCTTTTTGGCAGTTCATTAGTTCAATTTGTCAACACCATGGATTCTGTTTCTAGTTCTTCTAGTGTGTCTTATAGCAAGGTGATGATTCTACCATTTAATTTGCAATTTAGGGAAATTAAGCATATCATCACAAAATTTTGGGAGATTTTTAGATGTGACTTGGAAGTTTTTAACAAAGTGGGTGACTGGCCTGTTATTGTTTATCAGAAAGACACCTGTTTAAAAACGATGATTGAAAGAATTTCTTCCAAGCCCATCATTGGGAAAATGAACAAATGTGGTCATTATTCTCAATGCAAATTCATTTTTGAGGGCATGGAATGTTTTATACATGGGTATGGTAAAGTCAAGTATAAAAAGAAATTTAATTGTGACAGCAAGGACATTATTTATATTGCACTTTGCCAATGTTGTACAAGTTTTTATATTGGTAAAACCATTAGACAATTCAGGTATAGGATTTACCAACATAATTATGACATCAGTAAAAAGGATGAGCGGAATGCTCTCTACAGACATCTCAAAAATTTTCCAACTAATTTTTCAAGTTTTCTGTTATTGATAGTATTGAGTTTGATCCCAGAGGTGGCCCCTGTGATATTTTCCTTGAATATTTGGAGTTTAAGTGGCAGCTCAGATGCAATGCTGGACGTTCCCCAGGTCTAAATTATATCATTTCCATTGTTAGCTTTCTCAAGCTCAGATTCATGCTAGCCATATAATATACACTTTCCTGCTGCTATCTGTTTCTTATATATGTTTCTCATTGTTTTTTTACTATGTCAGTATAGTTTTTGCATTTTTCTGCATTATTTGTTTTTGTATATGCATTTTAATGTATTTATCTATTAGTGTTGCATTAATTTATCTTCATGTGTTAATTAATTTATTAGGATGGGTTTTCTTGGTATTTAAGCTGACTGTGCAGTGTGTTTTTTTATTCTGAAGAAGTCTAGCCATTTGGTGGATGAAAGCACTCAGTTTTATTAAACGTGTCGCTGGAATTCCTGTGGTTGCCTTTTTATGTTACAAATGGAAACAGTGGGACTGAGTTTCCCACCCATGGGCAATCACCACTGCACCTTCACAGCCCCAAAGGTGGCTGCACTGGGGGCTGTGTAAGAGGGGCAGGCTCACCCTCTAATTGCACCACTCGGCTCTCAAGCTGGCATAGCTGGTCTTAAAACTCCATATCGAGCTCCCTATGCACCACGGCCCGGACCTGACGATGGGTGACATGTTCATCTCCACACCAACTCCCGGGGGTGAGCCCCATCCCCTGCAGTGGTTCCACCCAAAGGTGGCACAGGACCAACGGAGAAGGAGGTCCCAGACTGGGTCCTAGACATGCTGGTGCCTGGTGCCATGGCCAGCTGAGGTGGGACAGGTGGGTTGCTGGGACCGGCCTTCCCATACGAGCTGTGTTGTCACAGGTTTATATTGGATATGGGTTAGTAACAGTCAACAGCATTCAGGATTAGTTATAACAGCATGCATAGGTATTTCCATTACCCTAACACACCAGATTTAACACAGTTGCAGAGCAAGCAGAACACATGCATATATGGAACAACAGTGGCCATTACAACAGCATGCAGGTTTCATTGATGGCAACAGGACAACAATATGAGTGTATTTTAACATGGCACATGCATAGAAACAAATGTGAATATTTATAAACCATTAGGGCATATGTCCCAGCATAAGTTTGGAGTGTACACATACAGATTGAGGTGTGTCATTGGGTTATTTTTGCACATATGGTAGGGGTGAGAGAAAGCGTTCAATTAACAACTAATATATTCTTGTAGTTTTCACAACATTCTTAGTCACTGCAGTGATCTGTCCCTTACATGTATTATTACACTACCCAATGGCCTTATATTGTACACTGGTATGTTTATAGATTATTATATACGTGACCTGTGTCTTACATACAGGCATGACAAGATGCAGGTGTTAATGCAACATATGTTGAGAATTGCTCTCATACACTTTAGATGAGGTGCTAGAATGACAGGTTTGTTTTCATATACATTCTCTGAGTATGTACATTTCTGACTATCAGTTATATGTCATTAACAGCTGCCTACATTTCTTGGATCATCACACTGAATTTTCAGGGGAACTGGGTACCAGGCTGGTGATGTGGGCCATTTATCTGGACATCCTGGACAGATTGGAACAGTTGTGGGGTATGAATATGCATACAACTTTCTATTTGAACTTTCTAGCAAATTCTGTACCATTGTTGGGTGTAATTATGTATACAGCTTTCTATCTGAACATTGTAACAAAATCTGTACAGTTGTGGGGCATGATTATGCATACAATTTACTAGCACTCTCGGGATTCAAACCCCTGCTGTGTGTGACAAATAAAATTACAGTTAATATCACAGTAGACTGTGCTATCAGGGAATTGATGTGAAGCTTTCTACTGTTTTCTGTGTAAGTCTCCCTCACTTGTACAATATGACTGACCTCTTGGCACTTCCAACATTGTTATACAGAACTTCACACACATTTTATCTGCATACCACAGCATGGGTAACACTGCTTAATAAAACAGTAGTATTTATAGTATGCAGCAATTCAACAACATATGAAAGAAGAGTAAACAGAAGCACTCCAGGGGTTATACCTTTATTCATAGAATATTACACATTTATTTCTACTGGTAAGACACTTTCTAAGGCTCTTCTATTTATTTGTTATGGCAGTACATGCTGAATGATTACTAACCTGCCTCGTGATGCAGCTTTTGCAACCTAGCATCATGGGCTTGCTGGTTCGCAGCCCGCTCATCGGCAGATGTCAGAGAAATACAGTGATATTTAGCCATACCTATCCATAGTATACACAAGCTAGGCAATTATTAACTACTTAGTAGAATGGGTACTTACTCAGTACTGGGGCATTAGGCATCTGCCGAGACTTCTGGATCCACCGTTCCAGTACGCCCCCCCTCTGCCACTTCAGGTCAGCATGGTGGTGCCTAACCTGCTCACCAGTCTGGGGGATACCTGTGGTACTGGTGAGGTCATGGGAGAGACTGTCCCAGGCCTCCGTTTTATACTGTGAGCCCTGGTACTGGCCCTGCAGTAGTCTCTGCTCATGGTGTTTTACCAGGAGCCATACCATGATTTTTGACTCCTGGATGCCCCAGTGCTGTGCTCTAAATTGTCTGCCTTCACCCACACCAGCCAGTCTGCCTGCAGTAGGGAGCTACAACCAGTTATGGGAAGTATTCCTGCCTGTGGGGTTTAAATAAGGCCAAATTCCTGTACTTTCCATGACTTGCCGGTTTTTACTGTCATTACTGTTAGCTGCCTGTGCTGTGGGGTGCCAGGATCCGCCACATAACACAAGCACTTAGATCACTCCAGAACAAGTACAAATATGACTCTGTCATTGTCCATGTTGGTATGAATGACCTGACATTTTGGCCACAGAACCCCAAACCAAAATACAAAAGGCGGTATCCATATTCATCAAGGATACACACACACCTCTCTAGGTTAGGCACACATGCTTCAGAGATCATCCCACTTGCAACTACTAACAACAAACAACTGCAATTCGATTGTGACTTGCTACCCACCACCCACCACCACCCCCCCCGTGTTTTTTGAAACACTGGGAAACATAAAGGTCCTGCCAGACACCCTAATATTGGGTGATTTCAATTACCCAAACATTAACTGGGAGAACTACTCAAGTACTAACTACTTTGCCCAACTTTTCCTAGAATTTATAAACTCAAACACCCTGGTTCAACTGGTCAACACTCCCACCAGAGGTGACAACATATTGGACCTGGTAACCACCAACATGGGCAACCGGTGTTCCACACCAGAGGTCAACCCCTCACTGGTTAGATCTGCCTATAAACAAATCACTTTGGATATCCATATTCCGCCCCCACCCCCGGACAAGAAAGCCACCGTGAAAAACTTTTCAAAAGCAAACTTCACGTTACTTAAGACCGAGGTGGAAAGTTTCAAAGCCCCCATGCTGAAGGATAACACTGTCTAAGCTTCAAAATTCTTTACTAATGCATTCTATGGGCAGCTACCAGAATGCATGGATCGTGCCATCCCAAGCAAAACCAAGACTCACTCCTCCAAGAAAAGGAAACCAGTCTGGTGGACTGCTGCCATAAACAAGCTATACAATAGAAGGAGAAAACTAGTACAGAAAAGAGTAAAATCCCAAGAAGGGAAGACATCCCTGATCAGTATCAGTAAGAAACTATGATCCCTCATAAAATCATCCAAGGCGAGCTTTGAAAGAAAAATTGCCAAGGACTCCAAAGATAACCACAAGGCATTCTTTAGCTATGTCAAGAATCTAAGTGGCAATGCTCATATCTGCTCAGAGTTAATGCAGAATGGCACAAAATACACTGAACTGAGTGATATAGCCAACATCCTGGCAGACAGGTTCAGCACAAACTTCACCCCCCTCTCACCCCCAAAAGGGCCCATAACCATACCAGAAGAATGTAGAGTCCCTGAAATCACAGACGCTCAGGTTAAAACAGCCCTCTCTGCAGCCAAAAACAGCATCAATGGGACTGGATGGTGTCCCAGGCTGTGTCCTACATCAGCTCAAAGACTAACTAATCCCTCACCTAAACACGCTGTTCAAACTCAGGTTCTCCACAGGCTACATACCCATAGAGTGGTGCACAGCAACGGTTATTCTGCTCCCCAAAGGTGGAGCAACAACAGACCCCGGGAACTATTGCCCTTTAAGCCTGACTATCTTGGTCTGCAAGGCTATGGAGTGCATCATCATGGAACTCATTAACAGAGACATTGAGAACCTCCAAACACTGGACCCTACCCAGTCTGGCTTTGTTAAGGGCAAATCATGCCTCCTAAACCTGGTGGACTTCTTTGAGACAGTTACCAAGGCTGTAGACGAGGGAAAGGTGGTACACACAGCCTACCTAGACCTCACTAAGGCCTTCAACACCATTCCCCATTCTGGTATTATAGACAAACCCCTACATCACAAGATGGGTTTCCAACTGGCTCATGGACAGAACCCACATGGTGAGAGTTGCGGGAGCTAGGTCTGACTCTAAACTGGTTACAAGTGGCATTCTTCAGGGCTCAGTTCTAGGACCCCTCCTGTTCGGCGTATACTTCTCAGAGGTACAGGCAAGCACAGGAGGACTATGGCTGACCAAGTTCACAGATGACTGCAAACTAGGGGTTATAATTGACTCTTGCCTGACATACAAGGCCATGTCCAACCCAAATTGCAGAGCACCTCGCTAACACTCTTCGTGCCTTCGGGCAGATAGCCTAGTACCCACCTATTAACATATGAACCTATGAAAATGCCAAGCTATGGGGCACACACCTACCTACGCGGTTAGCATTGCTTAAGTTACTTAGCATTATATATGCTTTTTGGCACATGATTCATGTGTGCATACTGTATGTGGGGGGTGGGGGGCACTCTAATTTATTGCAATAACAATCTGGGTTTACTGCAGTACTCCAGTTCACTGAGTTCAAGACTTGCAGAAGTTGTTTATTTGTTGATGGGTAGAACATGGGCATTGGGGTACAGAGTGATTAAAGGCACTTTAGTTCTAAATCCTGGTCCCAGAAAAATTCCTGATAATGTGTGAGTTACTGTTGGTACACTAATGATGTAAATACTTATGCTCTTTTATAAGTTCTGCAAAGCTTAAAAATGACTGGACTAAGCATAAGAGCTTCTAAGTAGGATGACTGCAGGCACATAATGGCTACTATTCCTGTTTAAGGCTGATAACTCCCCTTTCATGTGATATGAAGGAATTGCCAACCTCACTTAAAAATATCTATTGTTCATTTTTTTTAATCAGGCAAGTGCAACTTAAACTTTGACTACTGGAATGACTTTTTAGGTGTCAGTAATTTGAACATATATGATTTTTTTGTACTGAAACATATCTTGTTTTGCTCCTCTTAGCACATTCTCTGTGGTATGAATCTTTAAAGATAGCCTCATATACCTGTATGTCAGGTGCACCTGCAATGTATACTACTCTGGTAACAAACTTCATTTGCATCAAGATGCTTTTGATGTATCCAAGACAGTTTACAAAGTATAACTTTGTAACATGATTCGTATGGTTACCATGACAACCCTGCTTTGTACTGCATAGGCTTATGAATTTCATCATAAATATAGTGAATGTATAAATGTTGTATGCACTCATGTAATGAAACAAACATAAACTTTAGAACTATAAAATGTTAACATGCATAAGTGTGAGTGTGTTTTGAAGGCTGCAGTATTAGAATAAACAGATTCATAAATCCATCAGTCCTAGTGTAGATCTGTTAAATGGAAGATGGTGACGGATGCTGCTTTACCAAAAATATTAGCAAGAGTGAAGAGAGGGCACCATTAACATAGGAGGTATTCATAAGGATTTCGTGGCATCAAAACATGATTTGGTATGATTGCTTTTAGTCTGGGGCATGTGTTTGTGTGTGTATATGAGTGCCAAGGGTATAACATTTCATTGATCTGGTATTCCCCAAACTCTTCCATATATCTACAGTTGTTGTTGTGTCTTTCGGCTTTTCCTGGTTAGGGGTCGCCACAGCAGAACTCCGGTCCGCTAATGATTGGCAGTAGATTTTTACGTGCCGAGTTGCTAGCTCTGGCGCACAACCTTCAACGAAGGTACGCCCATTCACGCATGTCTCCACACAGAAGACGCTTTAGCTGAGAATCGAACATATATCTACAGTATATATCCAAAAAAGCATTGTTAACCATGCAGAATAATGTAGACATTGTATTTATTTATTTATTTATTTTGCATTTAAATTTGACATTTTTTACAATGAACTGTCTTCTTTGCTGGTGGCTACTCATAAGACATTTAGCTAACACTGCTAAAATAAAATGTTTTGAAAAACAAATTAAAAAAATGGTATGGCATTTGCAGAATAAGAATTCATACATTTTGAAGAATATTGTCATGAGCTCACTTTGCAGAATGTTACATTCCTTTAGTCACCTGTGGATGGATTAGACAAAAGAAACAGTTATAAATCAGTGAGGAACATCCTGAGCTTTATGTGAGATACTAAAAGTGTAGAATAAAAATGAACTGGAATTTTAAAAAGGCAAAACTCTGAAACAACGTTGTGATCATGCATCGTCATTCTTTTCTTTCTACGTATTCTGGGAATGAAATCTGGCAACACACAGGACAGATGAACAAGTCTGATGTCAATGTGTCACCCTTCATCATTGGTTTGTCTGGAGTTGATGGCAGGCTATGTTGGATGACTCTCTACATTTCTTTTTGTCTATAATACACTATGACTCTCCTATTAAATGTGATGTTGCTCCTGATTATTAATCAAAATGCCTACCTACCCTCATCATAGCACCTGCTCATATGTAACCTAGCAACCTAGTACCTGTGCTTACTATCAGTCATTCCTTCCAGAATGATGTATGAGTTACCCATAGTATGGTAATGTCTGTTAATATCCCTTCCACAGTAAGAGTTTTCTAGAATATTTCACCTAGTGATATAACCTGTTACCTTTGTTTGAAAACTAGAAATGAGAATTACAGTACTAAAACTTGTGATGAATTATGTATCTAACTGAATGAAAATCCTGACTTTCCTGACATTATTCTTTAAGCTAGAGCATCTTCTGTGTGGAGACATGTGTGAATGGACGTGCCTTCGTTGAAGGTTGTGCGTCACAGCTGGCAACTCGGCACGTAAAAATCTACTGCCAATCATTAGTGGTCCAGAGTTCCACTGTGGCGAACCCCTAACCAGGAAAAGCCGAAAGACACAAACAAATTCTTTAAAGCAGTGAGTTATAAGGTGAGATGAAGACATGAATGCACTTCCCATCATATTTCATCATTTAGTTTTTATATTAGGCTTGTACATTGTGCCTGAAACTTAGCAATACACAATGGAAACTATTATCCTTAAAGAAAATTCACCAGATCTAGAAGTGAATTTTACAAAAAAAATGTTTTAAAATACCATAACATGCTGGAAGCTTTTTGTTTGTAGAGTCCTAGTGCAGTAACATTCAGAACATTGCAGCAGGATGATCCTTGCTACTGTGTGTTAAGTCAATGGAACATTGGCATTCACTTGATCATACTGAGTACCATATTATATTTTGAGAAGAAGAGGAGGTCAGTTTTGATTTTCCCTTTTCTCTGAGTTAGTACTACCATGGTTTTGGTATAGATCTATAAATATAGATACAGAGAGAGAGAGAGAGATCAGGGGTTGTGGAGAGTTGCCCAAAGATTGTGGGGGTATACACCCTACTACAAACATGAATTTTTTATGGTTTGTGACCTTTTGTGTGTTACTTGTATACTTGTTACTTGTATACGTATATAATGTTTTCAGTTTTAGAACTTTCAGGAGCAGGTTTGCATTTGTCAATATTGGGGAAGGTAATTTTTTCTAATAAATCCATAACATGTACCTAAAGTGCTGTCTAAGACCTGAAACTATATTGAAATATAAAATATTATATCAAAAGATGATCCATTAAGGATGCACCAAAGAAAGAAATTCCAGAAGCTATTGTGCTATTTTTAGGTTATTTCTGGGATGTAAAATTTCCAAAAGGGCTGATATGGAATTCTTCAGATAGAAAGGAGGATATTTGCAAAAGCATTTGTTGGAAAGGCCTTTGGCTTCAGCAGAAACTAAGAATTCATGAATAAAAAATCAAGATGACAACCTGCTGTATTGAATAGATGACAAAATAACACAGAAACATTAAATATACAGAGTAATATTCTTCATAAAGTTAATACAGTAAAATATAGCTGAGCAATATTTTTAATATTTTGAATTACTGACTCACTTTCTTGTGTAGATGTCAGAAAAAAATCACTGTTCAGTCTCAGCCTAACAACAGGATATGTACCCAAAGAATGGTGTACAGCAACAGTGGTCCCACTCCATAAAGGTGATGCCACAATGGACCGCGGAAACTATCGCCCTATAAACCTAACTAGCCTGGTCTGCAAAGCTATGGAGCGTATCATCATGGAACTCATAAACAAAGACATTGGGAACCTCCAAACACTGGATCCTACCCAATTCGGCTTTGTTAAGGACAGAGCTTGCCTCTTGAACCTGGTCAATTTCTTTGAAACAGTCACCAAGGCCATAGACGAAGGGAAGGTAGTCCACACAGCCTACCTTGACCTTGCAAAAGCCTTCGACACAATACCCCACTCGGGCATCATAAATAAGCTCACCAGCTTAAATATCAACCCCTATGTCACAAGATGGGTTGCAAACTGGCTTAGGAATAGAACCCAAATGGTCAGAATTGCAGGTGCCATGTCAGACTCTAAACCAGTTATAAGTGGCGTCCCACAAGGCTCAGTCCTGGGACCTCTCTTGTTCGGTATATATTTCTCTGAGGTACAGGCTAACACAGGAGGACTATGGCTGACAAAGTTTGCAGATAACTGCAAACTGGGGGCCATAATCGACTCGCCGGCTGACACAAGCATCCTCCAAAAAGGTCTCACAGAGACGGATAACTGGTGCCAGAGCCATGGCCTAAAGCTAAATGCCAAAAAGTGCATAGTCATCCCCTTTGGGAAAAACAAAGTGCCCACAAATTACCACATAGGTGGTAATCCATTAAGTACGGAAGAAGTAATTAGGGATTTGGGGACCCAAGTAGATTGCAATCTCTCCTTTGACAATCATATTGCCAAAGTGGTTAGAAAGACATTTTATATAGCCCACCTTATCACGAAGGGGTTCACATCTAGATCAAGACAGGTCATTGTGCCCCTCTACTCTTCACTCTTCAGGCCCATAATTGAATACAATGCCCCATTTGGGATGTACCTTACCCGACACCTGCTACAACTAGAAAGAAACCAAAAGTACCTCACCAAGAGGATCAAGGGACTCAAACAGATGCCCTACACAGTTAGGCTAAAGAAACTCCAGCTCTACTCAGTTGCTTACTGCCTACTCAGAGGCAATCTGTGCCTGACGTATAAAGCCATGTCCAACCCAGAATTAATGGACATGGTCCACCTCAAGAAATCCAAATCCATCAGAACTACACGCTCCAGTGACTTAAACCTCAGCACAGAAATAAACAGAACATGCTGGAGGAACAGATTCATATTCCAGAGGCTCCCCTCACTCTGGAACAAAATCCCAGTCCATGTCAGACAGAACCCCTCAATGACCCTCTTCAAGAAGAATTTTGACGTTTGGATGGGAGATCATAAATTAACCCCTGGGATCTCTTCTGTGTCACTGCTAGACAGAGACACGGTAAACTAACCTTAAATGGGCTATCTTCTGTGACCTACTTTACAGAGGCACAATCAACTAATCTAAGAAGGGTGGTGAAAGCCAAACACACTCTGGCTAGGCTTGTAAATGCCCTAGGGCAGATAGCCTAGTATCAACCTATGAACCTATGAACCTATGAACTAATAAACACACAAACAGAACTTAGCTTTAGGAATGAGAACTGTGTCCTATTGAAAGAATAGCCACACCCTACATAGCTATTTATAGAGAAAACAATTAAATAAAACACTGGCGGTTTGAAATATCTGGCAGAATGCCAGTGAAGTAATCCATAACTTGGCAGTGCTACAATCTTTACTAAAGAGTCATAGAAACATAGTTGCTCTTTAACCGGTGGACACAGTTGTTTTAATTGGTAGATGGGTGTACACAGATGTGTGGCCATGAGAAACTTACATGTGTTACTGTCAACACAGACAATATGAGTGAATGATACTCAAAGTATATTTCAAACACATATTTAAACAGTTCTGAGCATTATCTCAATAACCTCCCCACTTAACTTTACTATTACTTCAAATGATGGAACTATAATATCTCCGGAACCAACCACCAAAGTACTCGGGGTACTAATAGATAACAACTTGTCCTTTGAACCTCACATTAATAGCACCATAAAATAGTGAACAAGAAACTAGGTTCCCTCTATAGAATAAAACCCTTTCTTACACCTCCAGCCAGGGTTACTATTGCTCGTACCCACCTCATCTCTACCTTGCTCTATGCCTCCCCTATCTATACCAAAATATGTAGAAGTAATCTGAGTAAACTTACATGCTCCTACAACAATATTGCCAGATTTGCAGCTGGGTCCTCCTATAGAACTCATCACTGTATCAATCTGAATCAGTTAGGATGGTTAGAGCTGCCAAATTTAATACTTTTCAATCAATTAATAGTAGCCCATAAGATCCTGTATTTACCTCAAAATACACCCATACTTACATCCCTAGTCATCCCCTATAATAACCTCAAGACCTTACGCTCAGCTAATAACCTACTTGTACAAATATCAAAATCCAACAACTTAGCTGGTGACACCTTATTCTCCAATACAGTAGGTAAAGCCTGGAACATCCTCCCAAGCCAGCTAACCTCAATATCCTCTGTCAGCTTATTTAAAAGCAAGCTTAAACCCTACCTCAAATCACACTGGCTATGCCCCTGTGTTAACCCAGACTAAGTACCTAACTATTAACTAGACTCCCACAATTCCTAGCCTATCATTATCTTGTGTTGTCTCACTAATTTTTAGTGAGCTTAACCTTCCTTAGGATTTTTTCTCATATAAATAAGTATATACAGTGGAATGATGAAACACCTTCATATAGTATCACAACCTATGTGTTAAATAACACTAGAAATCCATCCTTGTTTGCTGTTCTTCTATACTCTATCTATTGATCTCTAGTGTTTTTCTTTCTTAGGTTTTTATGAGACCTTAGTATCTCTTATCATAAATTACTAGGTGTATCTAATTTTGTAATATGTTATAAAGATTTGTACTACACCATTTCTAATACAAATGTATTAGTCTTATTCACCTATTCTTAGATAAATTTTTCCTTTTTCCTACTGAAATATAAAATATATAATCTTAGGCTTGTACTATAATTGTTAAAACTTATGTACCAAATTATACTGTTATTGTCTTTGTCTTGACCTTTTATGTTGTTGTAATTTGTCGAGCTTTTCTCCCCGGGCCTCCACTGAAAATGGACATATATCCAGCTGGACTAGCCCGGTCAACAAATGTAAAATAAAATAAATAAATCTCCTGAACTGCATGTTTCCTACCATATTTCTGCACAGTTTAGTGGAAACATATTATTTGTTTTATGAACTGCTTTGGGTATGTGCATTCTTAAGCATTTCATAGGAAGGTTATTAATTGATATGGCCACTTAACTAAAGTTTTTAGGTCAACATGCACTTATAGAAATTATGAGGTATTTTCTATAATCTGAATAAATGATTTATTATTAGTTTTATTTTATTTTATTTTATGTACTTATTTTATTTTACATTTGTTAACTGGGAAAGTCAAAATGGACACAGGTCCTTTTTCAGTGGCGGCCCGAGGAGAAAAGCTCCAAGTACACTGTACAACAAAGCAACAAGATAAGATCCAAGTACTATGTACAACAAAGAACAGATCAATAAAACATCAAAACATTTTGGTTTACAAGCAAAAATCAAGTAATACATCAACATGTCATACTGTGATTAACATCATAAGAAAAGGAAGCATTGACAACTATTAAATAAATGTCATTAGTGGTGTAAGAGGCTACTATAGTGAAGGAGGTGTGTGCTGTAAATGGTTGCTCATCCTGGGCTTATTATACAATGTAAGACTGTGAAACATGAAAAATGTGCATGCTGATTGGTCATTCCAACCAGCATGCCTATTATAAATCCAGCATAAACTAACAGGAAAAAGTCTGGTTGCTAACATATCATGGAGCGGCTGCAATTTCATTTCACCAGATACAAAAGATCATTTCTGTACAAAGAAAAATTGGATGTATACCTTGTTCACAAGCTACACACACATAGTAGAAAATTATAATGAAATTCAGGTAACTACTGGTAATAACATTTAAAAATCCGAGTTTCTTGGATTTCATCTCTTGAAAATGTTTCATTTTTTTCACAAGCATAAATCAGTGCCTGTAGTAATAATATATTAGATGGCATTTCTGTGAATGGTTTATATTGCTTTCTGCTGTCAGTTCAGGTGGCGCATTGTTAGAAAGCTGTGTGAATGGTTTATACAATGCTTACTTCTGGCGGTGGATTATTATGATAGTCAGACAAAAGAGGTTTGTGTATAAAATTAAATGATTCATAAATGCAACAGAATTCCATTGTTCTTTTAACAAATTGGATTGTTGATATTAATTAGTCTCTAAATGGATGACAGCAGGTTAACTCAGAAGTGATAGACGAGTGATTCCTAAATGCCAGGCCTTTCCTCTAAGCTGGTCATTGACCCACATATTATCAAATTCAGACATTCTAAATCTGCTTGGTATTATATTTTCCATTAAAGAGTGTCATTTACACACACTGTAAAACTGATGTCTTCATCATAACTTAAATGTAATTTCTCAGTGTGTGTGTGTGTGTGTGTGTGTGTGTGTGTGTGTGTGTGTGTGTGTGTGTGTGTGTGTGTGTGTGTGTACAAAAAAATAAAATAAACAATAAACTTGAACTAAAAATCTGGGACTATTTTGTGTCAGAAAAAGTGGAAGAATACAAAATAAAACAAACAGAAGCCTAAATAACAACAACACAAACACAGCACAAAACTAACACCATTGTATAAAAGCAATAACCCACAACTGTGTGTGGGAAATGCTGGAATTATCCATACCTAGCCATGGGTTATTGCTATATTGTTCATATTTTAGAACTGACACCCCATATTATTCTACAATACTAATGCCAAGGCTGTTAAATCTCACCCCAGTATTTATCTACTATTTTTACATAATTAGGACAAGAAATGGATCTATGGAATGCAGTTTTATATACAATATTACTTCAGTTTATTGCATAGCTGATACCCTGAATTTGTAGTGCCAAAATTTAATACAGAACTTAAAATTCTTATAAAACCCATATACATACTGTTAAAATCTTCCCTAGGTTTGTTGTACAAATGTGCTAGCTATATGTCGTGTATCACAAATTGTATATGCTAAAGCCTTATTTATGCTTATTTATGTGCAATAGTAAGTTATTCATAGACTTCAATCAGATCTGTTAGTGTAGATCTCCTAACACTAAATCCATGTTGTTAGAAGTCAGTGCTGAATTTGTGGTTCATACAATCAGAAAGTTAGCTCAACAGACATTTCTCAATGTTTTGCAAATTACTGAAACAAAAGTAATTGGTTTATAATTAGCTACATCTAATTTACTAACTTTAAAAAATGGTGAGATAATAGATTTTTCCCAAAGCAATGGAACTTGACAATTTAGCTAGCAGTTAAATATTTTATGTAGTATATTATTAATAACTAAATGAAACTTTAACACCAGAGTTGCTGGAATATTGACTGATCTAATGAATCTTAACTACATTTACAACCAAATCATAAGGTACACATATACAGGAGTAATTTGTACATAAAAATGATAGCCCTCATACATTGTTTTACATCCTCATATGGTTAACTAATACATGTTTATAATTTTGTACTACACCTTCTGATCAGGACCCTCCTCGTAGCTTATTTAAAAACATTTTTGTGCCATCTATGAACCAATTGATAATCTAGGCAACAACTTGTTAGTGCTTCTTGCTGGAACTGCCTATCTTGCATTAATTCTCAATTTTTTCTGGTTCAAAGTCCATAGATTATTTTATAGAAATGGACTGAGTACACCTTCATGGACTCCTGAGTGTTAAGCTGTAAGACAGGTATATATAAGGTACTCATTCATTTACTCCATCTTGGATAGAGTATAGAAAAAATAGTAATCACTTCTACCTGTTTTGTCAACAAATGAATTTGTAAATTAATTACGTGTTGCTTTTTTCTCTCCAAACAGAATATGTATAGTAGTAACATTTAGTTCCAAAAGTCATTAAGTCAAAAGATGATGATTTTGTTGCACAGAGTTTCTGCTTTACCACAGTGTCATGGTCTGTATGCAGTTTGGAAATGGTTATTTAACTACAATTCTGTAGTTTTTGAAAGAATGAGGTTGGATGGCTTAACAATGTTAAGTATTACTTATTCCAAATCCTTTGAACATATTCAAAAACGTAACTGAATATGCAAGTTGTGCCTCCAAGTGTAAATTAAAATCTAGTCAGAATGAAACACTTTCACATGTTCTCATACCTGTCTTGTAATTCTTTACATCAAAGAAAAGATCTCTGTCTGACTTAAATCAGGTTTACCATGAACTCAAACACATGGCCAAGAACAGTGAATCTAATACCAAAATGAATCTGATTAAAACAAACTTCATAGATTTCTGCTTGCCATATTTTGTAATATTTTGATTAAGTATTGACCCCTTCTGTGTGTTTAGTTGAATATGTAAGTAGTCCCTGCACTTGTAATCCAAAATACAGTTGATAATATACGTGGCAAAAAAAGACTTTGTATCTGGTAGAGAGACTTGAGTAAACCTGGGAAACTAAGAGGAGGATTCTCATGCAACGTTTCAGTAGCCCAGTTAATACATTACCCTACTTCTGTTGTCAGTCTGAAACTGCAAGTGAGAGAGAGAGAGACAGAGAGAGAGAGAGAGAGAGAGAGAGAGATAGAGAGAGAGAGAGAGAGAGAGAGAGAGAGAGAGAGAGAGAGAGAGAGAGAGAGGGAGAGAGAGAGAGAGAGAGAGAGAGAGAGAGAGAGAGAGAGAGAGAGAGAGAGAGAGAGAGAGAGAGAGAGAGAGAGAGAGAGAGAGAGAGAGAGACTGGCAAAGCATTACTAATATAACAGCAGTCCATTTGCAAGTGTATTTGCTAACAATTTTCTCAAATCCAGGAAGGTTTGCATTGAAGGAATAGTTACATAGATAAAAAAATGAATACAATGCCACTCTCTAGTGGTCAGTTGTCTACAGGTGGTTGAGAGGCATATTTCAGTTAAATATTTCTTAAAGGAAAGGGACTCGGAGAGCTCAAGTGGTTGTTGAGATGAACACATCTGAAAAATCAAGTTTTGACTAGAAATATTTTTTCCACATTTTATTTCATTTGGTATACATTGGGTTACAATTAATATACTGAGAAAAAACACAGAGATAAAATGAAAGCAACATTCTATGACTGTGAAGGATACCTGCTGATGAAGAACGAAGATGAAAGGCAATTATGAGACTGGGCAAAGACTATGAGAGTATTGCTCCAGTTAGAGCACATCTCTTTGACAAGATAAAGTGTTAATTTTAGTTAGTTCCTTCTGTGAGCAGTATCTCTGCTAACAGTAAACCTACATCTTGCCTCATGTTTTTAAGGAAATTTAATTGCACTTTTACATAAACATAGTATTGGTCTTATAAAACAATCTTAGTGGGCTATATTACTGCATTTATGTCATAGTCTCTTGCGGATGAGTGAGGTCAAACGTCATCTTTGGCAAATGCATTGTGACTCAGTTTTAATGAAAATATTTTGCCTACTAGGCTTATGTATGTGAACTTTCAGCAAATCTCCATCAAATACACAGAAGCAAGGTAGAAAAGAAGTATTTTACTGAAAAGGAAAAAAAGACACACACATATACACACACGCACACACACACACACACACACACACACACACACACACACACACACACACACACACACACACACACACACACACACACACACACACACACACACACACACACAAAAGCTGCAAAATCTTTCCAAATGAAGTAATAGAGTTGTGCAGTGTGGGGAATACTGACCAATTTCATTCTCAGCCTGTTGATAAAGTAGACCCATCTTTCAAAAAGGAATACATATAATAATGCAATAAAAGCCAATGTTGTTTGTTGAAATAGTGGAAAAATATTGAAATACATATACTTATAACATCCATCAGTAAGAGTAGGTACAATGCAATACATACAACAGTAACACAATGTGTGGACCACAATATTAATGGTGGCACAAACTGTGTTACATACTAAAAAGAAGGTGTGAGCTGAGTAAGCAAAGGAAGAAGTGAAGATTCAGGTGATTAATCCTAGAAATGCAAAGGTTCTAATTTTGTTGCACCCTGTTTCTTACTTACCACATTGGCATTATTTGTATGCTTTTGAGAATGGCGAACTATGATCTGTGGTTCATAGGTTCATAGGTTCATACTAGGCTATCTGCCCTGGGGCAATTATAAGCCTAGCCCGATTCTGTATGGCTTACACCACCCCTTGATTTTAGTATCCTGTGCCCTTTTTAAGGTTTAGTTTACTGTGCCTCTGTCTAATAGTGGCACGGGAGTAATCCCTGGGACAAACCTATGATCCCCCATCCACCTATCGAGATTCTTCTTGAAGAGATTCAGTGAGGTGCTCTGCCTCACATGAACTGGAATTCTATTCCAGAGCGAAGGGAGCCTCTGGGTTATGAACCTGTCCCTCCAGCAAGTTCTATTTATTTCTGTGCTGAGGTTCAAGTCCCTCGAGCATGTGGCTCTAAGGGATTTAGATTTACTGAGGTGGAGCATGTCCATTAATTCTGGATTTGACATAGCTTTGTATGTCAGGCATAGATCGCCCCGAAGTAGGCGGTATGCAACTGAGTAGAGCTGGAGTTATTTTAACCGAGCAGCATATGGCATCTGTTTGAGACCCTTGATCCTCTTGGTGAGATACTTTTGGGGTCTTTCTAATTGCTGCAGGTGTCGGGTAAGGTACATCCCAAAAGGGGCATTGTATTCTATGATGGGCCTGATGAAGGATGAATAAAGGGGCATGATTACCTCTCTTGATCTAGATGTGAAACCCTTCCTGATGAGGTGGGCTATGTAGAAGGTCTTTCTAACCACTTTGGCAATGTGGTTTTCAAAGGAGAGATTGCTATCAACTTGGGTCCCCAGGTCCCTAATAACTTTCTCTGTACTTAATGGGTTTCCGCCTATGTGGTAATTTGTGGGCACATTTTTTTTGCCAAAGGGTATGACTATACATTTTTTGGCATTTAGCTTTAAACCATGGCACTGTCACCAGTTATTTGTCTCTGTGAGACGTTTTTGAAGGATGTTTGTGTCAGCTGGAGAGTCGATTATGGCACCCAGTTTGCAGTCGTCTGCGAACTTGGTGAGCCATAGTCCTCCCATGTTTGCCTGTACCTCGGAAAAGTATATACCGAACAAAAGTGGTCCCAGGACAGAACCCTGTGGGATGCCACTTGTGACCGGTTTCGAGTCTGACATGGCTCCAGCAACTCTCACTCTGTGGGTTCTGTCTTTGAGCCAGTTTGCAACCCATCTTGTGACATAAGGGTTTATATTTAAGCTGGATAGCTTATCTATGATGCCCGAGTGGGGTATTGTGTCAAATGCCTTTGCAAGGTCCAGATAGGCTGTGGACTACCTTCCCTTCATCTATGGCTTTGGTGACTGTTTCGAAGAAGTCAACCAGGTTCAAAAGGCAGGATCTGCCCTTGACAAAGCTGAACTGGGTAGGATCTAGTGTCTGTAGGTCCCCAATGTCTTTGTTTATGAGCTCCATGATGATCCTCTCCTTAGCCTTGCAGACTAAGCTAGTCAGGCTTATGGGGCGATAGTTTCCAGGGTCCGTAGAGGCTCCACCTTTGTGGAGTGGGACCACTGTTGCTGTACGCCATTCTGTGGGCACATATCCTGTAGTGAGGCTGAGATTGTATAGCTGTTTTATTTGAGGGATTAGTTCCTTTTGGAGTTCATGTAGGACACAACCTGGGATGCCATCTGGTCCCATGGAAGCAGTGTTTTTTGCTTTGGAGAGGGCAGCCTTCACCTGAGCATCAGAGATGTTTGGGAGGCAGCCCTCTGCCGGGATAGATACTTGCTCTTTTGGGGGGAAGGGGGTGGAGAAGTTTGCACTGAACCTGTCTGCCAGGATATTGGCGATGTCTGTCGGTTCAGTGTATTTTTTGTCGTTTAGAATCAACTCAGAACAAGTCTGGGAGTTGCATCCCAGGTTCCTAACATAACTGAAAAAAGCCTTATGACTGTCTTTGGTGTCGTGTGCAATTTTTCTTTTGAAGCTGGCTTTGGAGGATTTTATGAGGGATCGTAATTTTTTGCTAGTACTAATCAGAGATGCCTTCCCTATTAGGGATTTTGCTCTATCATGTAGTAGCTTCCTCTTTCTGTTGTACAGTTTATTTATGGCAGGGGTCCACCAGACTGGACACCTGCCTTTGGATGATTGGGTCTTGGTTTTGTTTGGGATAGCATGATCCATGCATTCCTGGAGATGTCTGTAGAATGCGTTTATATAGGATTCTGCAGTTTGGGCCGTAGTTTCCACTGGCCCTGGGGCCTTGATGGATTTCACTTCGGTTTTGAGAAGTGAGAAGTTCGCTTTTGAGAAGTTTTTCACTGTGGTTTTCTGGGCTGGGGTGGGGTCGGGATGTGGACATCCAGTGAAATTAATTTATGGTCTGATCTTACCAATGAGGGATATACTTCTGGTGTGGAGCATAGAGTCCCCATGTTGGTAATGATCAGGTCTAGTATGTTGTCCCCTCTTGTGGGAGTGGTGATTAGTTGTTCCATAGCATTTGAGTTTATAATTTCCAGGAACCTTTGGGCTAAGGTGCTGGGGCTTGAGTAGTGCTCCCAGTCAATGTTTGGGTAGTTGAAGTCGCCCAATATAATGGTGTTCGGAGAGATCTACATGTTCTCCAATGTTTTCAGGAAAGCCAAGTGGGATTCCTGACTTTGAGAGGGTGGTCTGTAGGATACTATAAACTGAAAAGCAGTCTTGCCCACTGTTAGTCGCACATGGATGGTCTCTGATACTTCGTGCAATGCCGCTAACCTGGAGGTGTGGATATCCTTGATAAATATGGAAACTCCCCCTCCTTTTGTGGTTCGGTCTGGTTTTTGGGGCCGAAAAGCATGATATGAGGTATAGCCTAGTAGTGCTGGGGTGCTCTCTGGAGCCTTGAACCAGGTTTTTGTCACTGTACAGATATCGATGTTCTCCATACTGAGGAGAGCTTCGAGTGCGTGCATCTTGAGGTTAAGACTTCTGGTGTTAAGCAGCATTACCCTTAGTTTCTTGTTCCTTGTGCTGTCTATGAGGGTGGGTTTGACTTTTGAGCCTTGCCTAAAAAAGGCACTATGGGGGTGGCAAGAGCCTTTGCCAATATCCAAAAGTTATGCTTTTTTTGTGAGAATGCAGTTGAATGACTTATGAGTGTATGAAATCACTGATTATAACTTCTTTGAACATAATCAAGAATTTAAATGACAATGCTATTTATGATATAAACTCTAAATTAAAAAATCTGTTCAGAATGGGGCATTCAGAGTAGGCAAAGCCTCAAAGCCATTAAAACTCATGTATCCCAATGAAGTCATTAAGGTGAGTAGACTACTTTCACATCTTCTCACACCTCTTTAATTCTGTGCGTCAAAGAAAATGCTTCTGATTTATCTTGGTTTCATGTGATCATGAATTCTAACAAGTACCATAGAATGATAAAGCTAAGCTTAGGATAAGTAATATAAAAACTGTTTTCCCAGATTATTCCCTGCCTTGTTCTATTATATTTCACTCTGTTATTGACACTTTTAAGTATGTTTATTGAATAAATAATTAAGCAGATTCTATAATTTTAGTCAAAAATTCAGTTAATGTTCTAAACAGTAAAAAATAATGGATTTGTTGAGGTGACCACTGAAGGACGGTGAAACAGAGGAAGAATCTCTGGTGCAAATTCCAGTGACTATAATACTGTGATAACACTGTGGCCGGCGTGAGACAGCATGAGAAAGCTGGAGAAAGATAGTGAGACAGGGGTGGGGGTGGAAAGTAGAGTTGCTATGAGTCTGAAACATGAGAAGGATTCTAGATCAGGGCTATGAGTCTGAAACATGAGAAGAATTCTAGATTAGGGCTATGAGTCTGAAACATGAGAAGAATTCTAGATTAGGGCATGCTACAAAGCTAAAAAAAATCAACCTTGTGCCATAGTCTAGTGCCTATCTACAGGTGGAAGTGACTGAGGAACATGTTCTGTGATGAAGGCAAATATTACCAAAAGAAAAGGAGTCAGAAAGCTCAGGTGGATGCTAAGTATTTTAGGTGAAGATATCACGTTTTGTCCATGTAATTCTTTTCGGCATTTCATATCATTAGTTATACAGTGTTGTGTTATGGTTTCATAACTTGGAATTCAATTAACCAAAACCATCATCTCTAATACAGCAAGGATGCATTTTTAACAGAAGTCAAGATACAGAGTATGCCTCTGTACCAAACACGCATCTCTGCTGGTCACAATGGAATCTCTACATTTCTTTATCCTTTGAATGTCCTCCTCGTAGTCTATTCAAACAATCCATCAGCCATCTATGAAGCATTTTGATAAATGTGGGCAGCTTTTTAAGTCTGAACTACTAGTACCTCTTGCATCATGTTTAACTCTGTTTTTTTTACTTCAAGACCCACAGTTTCCCCCACGTGTACGGCAGACTGAGTATGTACCAAGAAAGTGTACAGGTCACCTTAAAGCAGGCTGATGCATACATATAAGAAACTCATTCAGTGACACCATCTTCAAAAATTATACAGAAAAACATGATAATTACTTCTGCTTATTTTGTTGAAAAAATGTATAAACCATTTCATTATCCTCTCTCCAAATACTACATGTAGTAGTGATATTTAATTCCATGAGCCTTTAAATGCAAGGATGATGACTTTCTTGCACATAGTTTTGAGTTTACCATAGTGTCTTGATTTGTATGCATTTGAAAATGGTTCTGCACTTTTTGTAAGAATTAATGTGCACAATTTAAGCATGTTGATAGTCTGTGATTCTGGATTTATTTGACTGTGAACTCTAACAGGTAGCCATGAATGGTGAAACCAAGCTTAGAGTAAATCATTTCAAAGCTGATTTACCAGATTTCTGTCTTTCATGCTCTATAATATTTGCTCACTTGTTCCTTTGGACAAGAAAGGTGATTCTACAGTTTTACAAACAATGAAATGACTAACTTTGGTGGAGATAATGATGATAAACGAGGAAACTAAGAAGAACTGAGAGAGAGAGAGAAAGAGATAGAGACTGAGAAATAGAGAGCGAGAGAGATGAGAAAAAACATCATTGATATTTATTTGCAATTATAGCTGCTGTGAGACTCTCAAACCTTAGAAGTTTACCAGTGCAGGACATGGTAGAATGCTAAAAAGGTGAACTTCTTGTCACAGTCTAATCTTTAATTGGTGGAAGTGGCTCATGAGCAGAGCTGGTTCCAGCACTAGGTGACCTTGGCAGTTGCCTAGGGCTTATGCTGGCTGGGTGGAGGCAGCCAGCATTGATTTAAAAAAAAAAAGAAAATTCTCCCATAAAAAATGTAAAACAAACTAGGATTTGGACCTAGTGGGAGACTTCTGTAAATACAGCAAGCCCCAAAAAGTAAAACAAAGCTATCATTAGGACCTCGCTGGAGACATATGTAAATAAAGCAAGCCCCAAAAAGTATAACAAAACCAGCGTTAGGACCTCATGGGAGACTACGATAATACAGTAAGCCCCAGAAACCTTTTGAACAATTTCCCAACATCAGCTATAGTAGCTGTGGGAGATTTAAGAAGGACGTCCATGGTAATGGCTTTAGAGGGAGCTCTGAGTCATGCAGTGAACAATGATATTATTTATACCTCTGTTACAAACAGGGCTGTAGAAACTACAAACTACTGTCTCAGCAATGATAGCGGTATCAGTCCACACCTGGCAACTGTACAGATTTTCATAGAATGTCCAGATTTTTGCCTCAGATTTTTGGGACCTTTTTTTCATAAAATTGTGCTTTTCTGGCACATTGGTGGCAAAGCATTAAAGACTGAAGTTAGAAGATAATAGACAGCTGAGTTTCAGACTTCATACACTTCAGAAAATGAATGCTATAAAATTTGAAACAAGTTTTAAATTAAATCCGAATATTTATAATCACTGTAGAAGTAAAGAAGAAAACAGTGTGTGCCCTGACAGGTCTGGACAGTGTTCATGGTAACTAGGGATAGAGAGCCAAGTAAAGGGACACTAAATAGGTTGGATAGCCCTGGGGGGCCCTGATCAATTACCCTGCCTAGGATCCCATTGGACCATGATCCAGCTCTGTTCATAAACATATCTTTTGACAAGTATTTTTCTAATGAAAGGGAGTCTGAGAGCTCAAGTGGATGTTGTCAAGTTTCTACCTGATTTCTTTTTCAGAATTTCATTCGGCAAGGAGGTGAATGCACTTAACCCATTATGAGAAATAAAGTCAGGGAATAAATTTAAAGAACATAGCTGTGGCCCTGAGCTATACTTTTTGTAGTGGAAAGAAGAAAAAGAGATGAAAGGCAGTTATGAAATTGGGTGTATGGTACAGAGCACTTCTGTGGTTAGTGCACATAGCTTTGGCAAACATTGTAAAATAAGGTTACTGCAACCAGTATATATTGTAAGTAGCTTCTGTTTTTAAGAAATTTTAATCACCTCATACTACTAAATGAACAGATTAGTGTTTTTACTAAAACAGTTGAGTGTAGCCACTTCTGTTGGAGGTGAAATATCAAATCTCATTTCTGACAGATGCAATGTGATGAAGTTTCAAATAGATTATTTTAGAAGTGTTTGGCAAACCACTTCAAGCATGATGAAGCATAGTAGAAAAAAGAGATATCATAACAAAAAGAAAGTCAACAAATGGATATATGAAAACATGTAAGTAAAGATCATACATTGGTACACTGGAAGCAAGATTGCTGGATAATAAAGGACTGAAGTACTAAAACTACTCTCAGCTACACAACTAGGGTGACTCTTATAAGAGTAGTCATGTTTCAAAATATCTGATCTACTTCAGCAGTAAATAAGCATACATATTGGTTCTGGCATACATATTGGTTCTGTTGTGGTCTTTATTATGGCTGTGTGTATCAAGATTGCCATCTCTGTATAGTAATAAGTTCCTATATTTTTACACATTCTGTTCTAGTCAGGATAGTTATGGAAGCACCATGTCAAACTACTTGTGTACCATCTATGAACCCTTTTGGGTAGTCTGGGCAACTATGTGCTCATTCCTGAAATCTGAGCTGTCTCTCTTGCTTCATTTCCCATTCTATTTTACTTCAAGATTTACAGGTTCTTTCAAATTTCTGGACTGTGCCTGCATTTGGTGCACAGTCATCAATGCACTAACCCCCTAAACAATTTTAAAATAAAAATTAAATTAAAAATAAAATGCATAAGGGTAGACTGAGTATATCTTCAGACATTTTTAACATTAGTTTAAAGTAGTACAGCCAGAGCTCTCATCAGTCCCTCTTTTGGAGGAAATTCATGTCTTCAGAACTGATTTACGCTTGACATGCTGACCTGTTTTTGGAGGTATGTCACTATTTTCAGGGCTGATTTACACCTTCACACAATTTTCTGAATCCCCTCATTACACGAGTGTTGATGTTGTCTAGTGCACAGAAAACCACATTATATAACCAACATACTAATGGTGCTAATAATTTAAAGAAATAAGACATACAATTCTTACCTCTCCCTTTTTCAGAAACAAAAGTAAATGAGCTTGTGTGATAGAATTTTGCAATACAGTTCTTTAAAGTTTACAGATATCCCACTGTCTCTTTGATAATGGGCTTACATGTTTCCATTGTTTTGTCACTGATATTTAATCAAGTGTTTCTGACTAGTATTCTACATTCTTACTGGAAACAGAAAGAGTTATCAGCTATGTGGCATTCAAATATTACACTAATTAGATATCTAGATTTTTGGCTGGATATATTAATTTTTAAGGGACTTTGTTCCCGTTTTCAATGTCTGTAGGTTTTGAGGTATAAGTACAACATATATATCATTTACTCACCTTGTACAAATTATTGAGAAAATCCTAACATTTTATTGGCATATGCCTAGTACTGAAAATCTTTAGGAAAGGGCTTACATTTTAAATCCTTTTAAATGTAACTGTTTTAAAGAGCTAGGTTAATAGAAATTAAAGGCATGAATGGCTTGTAATGTTAACAACCAAACCTTGTCTAGTTACTCTCATTGAAATTAAATTATAAACAATGTATACTACGTCTACATTTTATAGCTTCTCTTCTCATACAATACCCCTATTTCTTTTGTTATGCATTAAAATACTTCTAATTCCATTACTTGGTTTCCTAGCATACTTTCTGATTTCACTTAGCTCTGATCTGTTGCTCTGTGGGTAACTTATGCCTAGACAAAGACTGAACTCTCAAGCTTCAGTTCCCTGAGGTTCAATCCACCAAGGTTTGGAGTTCCATCATAGGAAATCACTGTTAGTGAGTTCTGTCTACTGGAGTGCCCTTTTTGTGGGGATTTCCCCCTTCTTTTAATTAATGTGATCACAGAGTTGGTATATGCAAGCTTGGAGGTAGAAGGCTACTTGGGGGCTTTCCCTCTGCAAAAACACTTAAAAAGTGTTTTTTTGGCATTTTTGGGGGGATTCTGATTCTCAGTGCATTCAGTTTCTTCCACTCATAGTGGTAGCAATGCTCTACATCTTTTATTCTGCATTGGAATAACTGGATTCATGTACAGGTCAGTTCTCTGTAGCAGAGGTGTAATATTACTATATCTTAACAGGCATATGCTCATAGACTTTTTTCTCAATCTGGTTCAAAATAGCAAATCTCAAAAGTATACACGTTATAAAATTTTCAAACTTCTGTCTGTCCCATATTTGGACTATGCCTACTGCTCTGGTGATAAAGTGCTTTTTTAATAATTTTTGCTTTCTGCATAGAAACTAGAAAGTTACTTCACATTTGTTCATCCCTCAGTTACTGAACTGTTGGTAAAATGTCTTTTAACAAAGTATTTGTTCCTATGAATATGTTAATAACATATAAAGCTATGCTAGTTACAATTTCTGATCTACTATCTAACTCTTTCTGATCTAAAAGTGATATTTTGATGCTGTTTACAATTATATAACAGCCAAGATGCAGTATTGACATAAGTCAAATAAGCAAATTTAAATAGTGTATGTATTAGTAATGATCAATGTATAAACATGCATACTGTACATGTAACCTTCTCTGACATGTGGTCCTGAGTAGTATATAACATTTTGGATCAAAGAACATATAACTGCATGTGTTTATACTGACTACAGTGAATACAGCTAGATGAAGAGGTTAGACCTTGTTATTGCTGGTGAAGGAATATACCTTTTGTTTTTGCTGGTAATTTTTGTCTGGAACATAATTTTTTTTCTCTGTGGATGTTAACATGATAGGTATATTCAGTTGCATTATATGATTTGCATGCCCATATCTCATCTCTAGATCTCTAGATATAATAGCATGCCAGTTGTTCGCATTCAGAAGTAATAATGGGGATGGGGTGAGGGGAATTTGTAAGGGTTACTGTAGTATACACAATGTGTACACCTCACAGTAACCTTTTTGAATTCATAGACAGCCCTAACGTGAATCTTTTTCATGAAAGGAATGCAGCACCATATCCGGCTGTCTCCATGGCCATGCAATATACTAATGAAGCAGTCTTGAGGACAGATGCATCTGAAACACATACACACAACACAAGCACATCAAACAAACAGCAACCACACACATACACTTAAATTCCTACATCTAACGCTACACTAAACTAAACATACACTACTATCTACCCACTTACCTTAACCCAAACCTAACCCTAAGGTCCGTCACTATCACACACTTACCTCACCCGCACCCTAACCCGAACTCACTTAAACCACCCCTAACCCTAAAGTCTGTCACTATCGCACACACGCCTAACCCGCGTCCTAACCCTAACTCACGTAACCCGCCCCTAACCCTAACGTACAGACAATCGCACACTTACCTGAACCAAACCCATAACTTTCCACCACAGCGCTAAGAATAGCGAAGCCACAGAAACGGCCATCTGAATTATTTCCCGAGGAAAGAATTTGCTGTTCTGCAGCTTCGCTATTCTTAGCGTTCGCTGAATAGTGTTCGTTATCAGAAAATTCAAAGTTTTAATACTTTGATGTTCTGATATAGACCCGGATAGACATATGCTAATTAGACAAATCCCCTCCTCTCCTAACTGGTTCAGGGAAGGTATCTTCATGTTGAGTGATTCATAGAATTAATACATCTGATAAAGTCTGGAAATGGACGAAAATGCGGTGTTTTATAGTTTTGTGTGTTTAATGAACTTTTTCTACATTTATGAGCAGTGGTTGTCCTTCTGAAGTGTTTTATTGAGGATTTTGTAATTCATAGAATTGCTTACCTTTATAGATTAGAATGGCTGCTGCATGCTACCTCTCAACTCTACAGATTTTCACAGAATGTCCAGACTTTTGCCTCATATTTGTTGTGTGTTCCTCCTAAAATCTGTACCTTTCTGGTACCTTTCTGAGGATTGAAGTCATCAAATAAACCAAACATTTGCGTTTAAGACTCCACATCCTTCAGAAAATTCATGCTAATGCAAAACCTATTATTGTATCAACTATTTAAGTTTGTAAGAGCAATATTTAAAATCTGTCCCTATTTGTCCTCCCATCATTTTAGGCTTTGTCCAGATTTTTTGCTCTAAGAGGTTGAGAGGTATGGCATGCACCTTGCAGTAGTGAAAATGGCAAAAGGCCATGTGCATCATTCATGATAGAGTTAGATACTGGAGAGTTTAAGTGGTTTAAAGATAGAGGTAAGTAGTAGAGAGTTTAAGTGGTAAGCTAGGGTTAAGCTTGAGTGCATGTGTAGGGCTGCATGTGTGACAGAATCCGTGAGTTTGTGTGCGTGTGTGTGTGTGTGTGTGTGTGTGTGTGTGTGTGTGTGTCTACCCAAGAGGAAGAGGTAGAGCAGTAATTGGGGGACAGGTTAGGTGTGTGTGTGTGTGTGTGTGTGTGTGTGTGTGTGTGTGTGTGTGCGTGTGTGTGTGTTTGCGTGTGTGTGTATGTGTGTGTGTATGGGTGAATGAGTGAGTGTGCTTGAATGCCATCATGTGGGGAGAGGGTTGTTTTGTGTGTGTCTGTATAGGTGGGGTGGTTGTCACACTTCCATACACTCCTAGACTAACAAGCAGAGCCTAAACACTGTGTGGGGAGGAATCATGAACCCAGACTTCAATGGCATTTAGACAGAATACAAATCAGAGACTGGGGGGGAAATCACTAGACATTGGGATTGGGAGAAACACTTGACACCAGGGAAACTTCTCACTTTTCTTAATGGCACTTTAAAAACACAGGGATTGAAAGGCAAACCTTCAATACCAGGGATATAATTTCACTTGTAACATCACGGGTAGTGGGGGAGGATATTAGGCACTAGGTAGATTTCTTATGCCTAAATAGCAGCTTACCATCATGGAAACTGTGGGGACACAAGACACCATGGATATCTTCTACTTTTCATGCCTTAATGTCACTTAAACATCATGAGTATCAGGGGGAGGTCACAAACCACTGCATACCGGGAATAAGTTATTAATGTGCTGCAGGATATGGCATGGTAAATTCTAATGCCTGGCATTAATGACTGACTGAAATCTTCTGTGATTCACGTGGCAAGCACAAGGAGACATTGGGGACATTTAGACAAATCAAGGACAGGTATGGGATCGTGTGTGTGTGTGTGTGTGTGTGTGTGTGTGTGTGTGTGTGTGTGTGTGTGTGTGTATGTGCTTGCTTCAATGTGCATATTGTGTATGGAAAAGTGAATTAAGGGGGTGCCTTTTATGATGTGGCCATTGACACTGTCATCTACCACAAGGCATGCTGATATGCACTTCATGGTAGATAACTGTGATTCATAGACATGCAAATGAAGTAATAATGAGGTCTATCTTCATTGTAGTTAATATGTCTTGAATCGCAAATCACAGTATCATAAAAACAGAGCTTTGGGAACATGTACAATGTTTTTGTCAGATACTATGCTGTACCAGGTTTTGGATGAGTTGCATTTTAAATTAATATATGTTCATGTGTAATGTGTTATCCAGGTGTATTATGATTTATCCATATCTTTTAATGCAGAGTTGTACACAAATGTATTAACGTATTTAAGTATCACACTAAAATATTGTATGCATCTAAATGGCTTGGTTGTGACTGAAAACGTCATCAGATCAGGTTTCTGTATCAGTTAAAAATGTGAAGTAAAAATTAATAAATAAACACATATACAATCAAACAAATAAATGAAGAAACAGACAGGCAAACAGGCAAATAGATTAATTAGTTTAATTACTGTAATTAATCAATCAATAAATTACTTATTCCTGTTTTATTGAAAAAAATAATTTAGATATGAATTAATTTTGTTATTTTCATCACCGATACATCTAGTAATAGCATTTTATTTGTAACTCATTTTTTAAATGTTAAGATGGCGAATTTGCTGCACCTAGTTTTTGTTTTACCATATTTTACTTATCTCACCTGCATGCATTTAAAAATGGTCATTTGACTATAATCTGTGGTTCTGTACTTACTGTAAAATATAACTGGATGCTTAAATATGCAAAGGATTAGTGACTCATTTTTAGATATTTAAAAATGTAAATACTCATGTAATTTATGCTTATAATTGTTAATTAAAATCCATTCAGAGTGACTGAATCATTTATGCATGTATTTGCCTTTAATTATTGTGAAATTCCAAATGGATAAAGCCCCTTTTTGGTAGAGGTGGAGGCCTAGAGAGAAAAACTTCACATTATCTACATTTGCATGAGAAAACAGTAAAAATGTACTATGTAACACTCAGGTCTATATGACTTAACAGGTGATCACCATGTTATGCAGAATATATAGTATAGTATAGTGTTAATTGCTGAATGAGTGAGACATACAGTGGGATAATGACCATCCTGGAATAGTGACTGATACTTTTGAGTATCTCATTAGTCACACTTAAGGCTTTTCTTACCTCTGAGCCATCTGATAGGTAAAGGTAAAATTCCTATCTGTATCTCTGCCTAGGTCTTTAATAAAAAAAAATCTGTCTTAAATAGTTTTCTGTCAGTACAGTACAGCAGGTAGCACAGACCACCTGCTTTCTGAAAAGCTACTATGCTTCATTTGTTATATTAAAATCCAAACCATTTTGTTGCCGCAGATATAATCTGCACTCAGCTGTTTTGACCCCCATGTTTGCAAAGAAGATGCTTTGAAGAGAAATGATCTAAGAAGTGATACACATTGAGACAGTTTACCAGCAGCAGAGCTGACCTCCCATCTGTTATCATTAAGATTTTGATGCTAACCCAATTTGTCATTCCAGTAGACTAGATACATGTGAACTCTTAGCTCATTGAGGCTGTTTGTAACTCCTTCATAGAAAATACTGTTGAAGACCTTTATGAGATCATCCATAGCAGCCGTAATCACTTCAAAACAGGCAACAAAATGTAATAGGCAGGATCTTCCCTTACCAGGTCTGTATCACCTGACATCAAGAAGCATCAAATTGCTTATATTTTAGCAATAATCCATAACTGGGTGTGAATATGTACTCTCTGTTGAGGATAAAGCTTGAGTGATTAAATAAGGCCAACAGTGTGTAAATTCTGTGTAACCCACACACACAAGTGGATTATTGCTATGATACAATTACAGTATTCAAGAACAAATGTCTTAACTTTGTGTTAATAATGTAATTACATAAATGGACTTTAGAGCTCTTCCATTGCTATCTGGCTGTTTTGGGCCATGAAAGATATGCACTGTGCACACTGTTAGTCTATAAACTGCACAGGGCAGTATTATTTTTCTTTTTTGTTTTACGTATTTGGGAGTTTCCATTGTTCTGGCCTGTATTCTGTTCAGCGTACCTCTGACCTTTATACATTTTTGCAGAATACCATGGTATTAGTGTTACACTGTTGAGCTTTCCTGCATATAATTTGTATTTCTCAGGCAATTTATTCTGGCTGAAGTCAACAAATAATACCAGACAATCCTTTTGTTGTATTATCACATTATTCTGTTCCACAGAGGAGCTTTCTAGGGTATTTCTTGCTTTCTTTTTTTTTTTTTTTTAGTAAAATTCTCTTAACAGCATCCGCAGTGGAGAGGTGTTTGTGGACATGCTTGTTTTATAATGAACACGCTGACTGGCAAACCAATCAATGCAATGTTTTTGAATAATAAATTAGTTGCAGTAATAAATGGCCAGAACTGAGCATACTTTTTAGTATTACTTAATTCACTTTAAAAGTTAATATTAAAAAAGATTTTGCATCTATATGAAATTTGTGAACACTTTCTTGAAGTAACATTTAGCTTGGTGACTGTAACACTCAATGATTTACCACAAAATCAAACATTTTACAAGGGACAGAGTTAAAATGTGATGTAAAAAGGGACATTCTTCAAAATATTGTCAAGTTACATTATGAAAAGTATAATCAATGCAGTTTAGCAACCGGACTTGTTCCTGTTTGTATATGCTACATTTACAATGGGCAAGCTGACCTGCCTTACCAATCAAATACAAAAAGTATTTATTGCATAATTATCTTTGCCAGTTACATGACTCTGTTTTTTCATGCCAAGCTTATAATTCTATTTTTCCCTCTGTGTCAAGTCTGCTGAGACAGAGTTACATTATTTTGTTACAGATGTTAAGTCCTTTGACACAATGTGATGGTAGCTTTGTACTTTGTTTCTTAGTCTGCACTACTTGTGGAAGTTCCTTGCATATACTTTATGCAGGAAAAAATAATAATCATCAGCTCTCTGTTACTGAACTGTTTTTTCTTAACTTTGTAGTTTTCTTTCAGTTTTCTACTTCCTTCTGAAGAACTTACCTGGCACAACTAACTTTAACACTACAAAATAAAAAAAATAGGTAACTTTACTCTCAAACTGGACTCTAATGAAATGGAATATTGTGACTGTAGCATTTGCCCTTGAAGCAGGATGCATTCTTCATTAGTTCAATCTTCATTCATTGCTGGATATATAGGCTTGGATTCACGACTGCCTACATGCCTCATTAAACTCGTGTCCATGATGAATGAGATGTTTGCTATTCAGGAAACAGCTCTACACTTCATGGTCACTGGTCAAACAGGGGTTTGCAGTAGAATATGCCAATGAGTGAATAAATAGCAGAAGTGGATGCCAATGAGACAAAACAGTATGGTAGAGTGATTCAGAAATGTATAAATGAATGTTTACACATCAAGCACACCATTGTCCTTAATTTCAACATAAGTTGTAATGCAGACCAAGCTTCACATTAAAGGAAATGTTGAGATTTGCTGCGGCCATCATAATCTTGTATCTGCAACAAGCTCTAATACAAGATGCAACTGCTGACCATGTCAGACATCATCAAAGAAGATGCAAGGTGTTCAGACCGCAATTAACATATCATGTCTTACATAGTACAGAGGTAATGGAGCTGTCCAGGTTGGACAGGGATACCATAATGGATATTGTTAACATTTATAGTCCACATGTAAGGCTCAATGGGAATAGTGGAGTACCCATCTCAATGGAAACCAAGTTATGTGTAGCTTTACATATCTTAGCCTCAGGGACCTTTCTGTGACCTACAGAAGCCACAGTGTGCATATCATAGACATCAGCTGCAAGGATACTCTACCAGTTCCTCTCTGCAATGCTAAGACATGTGGGGGAGTATAAATGGTTCTGTTTACACCTAAGGAGAGAGTCAACACTTCCCAACAGTTCTATGCAATTGCTTATTTCCTTGACATACTGGGGGGGCATTGACTGCACTCACATTAAAATAAAGGCTCCACCTTGTGATCAGGGGAGGAGGTATATCAACAGAAATGGGTAGCACTCTGTCAACTACCAGGTGGTCTTTAATACTCAAGGAATCATATATAATATATGTGCAGACCACCCAGGCAGTTTCCATTACTACCACATCTGTCACATCTGTGATGTGTACATTATGTTGTCAAAGGGAGACTTCTTGCAGGGACACTTAGTAGGTAAGATATGCACATGAATCTTGGCTCATGACTGCTATGGGAAACTCACACAATACCACTTAGCAAAGTTACAACAATGCACATTCTCAAATTAGAAATATCATGGAGCTTGTGTTTGTCCTTTTCAAGTCAAATTTCTGGTATCTAGAGACATCTGGAGTTGCTCTACAGTATGACCCTGCATCCCCTGCCAAAATACTGACTGTGCCATATTACATAATATCATACACAGGAAGCAATTGTAGATGGGAGCACCAGGAAAGAGACAACAGCTCCAAGCACCAAAGGCAGGGTCAGCAGACATATCAGGGGTCAGATGAAGACTCTGCAGCTGAAGAAAATCATGGCAGATGGAGGCATGCATGATATGATATGGAATTAGCTAAAAGGCAGTGAATTACACAAACACTCATTACTCAAGTAAACAACAAAATTAGCTAAGCACATAGAAGCAGTAACAGTGATACATGCAAACATAACAGCCTTTACTTACCCATGTATTGGCTGGCTACTGTGGGCTTCAGAGAAAAGTAACCACAAACTACAAGATGTTCTCAGAAGCATTAAAAAAGGTAAGTGATGAACCTGTAATAAAGAAATAAATGTTCACCTTATATGTATGTACTGTACTTCAGTAAAACAAAACAACAACTCTATAGGAATGTCTACATTACATCCATGTTGAGTCATCAGAAGTAATTTAGGTGAACAGAAAAAAATATAAAACTATTTGCCAAAACTTCCTTCAATGAAGAACTCGCACTTTCATTTTGTTGGGGGGGGGGCAGCCTTGATCCCCCCAGCTTATATATATCAACTCCAAGCTTACACAGCAATGGAGAAAAAGCAGACTTCCCTGTTGACGAAAGTAATTTCAGTGAACAGCACTTACTGCTTTTGCTTTCACCAAAATTACATTTGATATGATGATGTACTTCCATCAGCATTAACCTATAAGAGTAATATATGTAACACAGACAAAAATAAAACAACTACGAAACTATTAAAAGTATAAAATGGCTTTTTCCTGCATATGTGTTCAACCTTTGCATTGCATCATTCCAAAACAGGTCCATGTCAAGCAAACACACAGGGGTAGGGAAATGTTACCATCATCTGAAAAGGTAGATGGTCAAGCAGTTATAGAATCTTACAATTACAAAATAAAAGATAAGTAGTTAAGACACAAATGAGGAGATGCAATCTAACAGAGGAAAGAAAAAAGGTATTACCCCAAAATATGCTTGGTGTGATTACTACTGTGTGTTGATCAGACACATTACCAGAGGTAGACACCCCAAAAAGGACCAGAGCATCTCAACATCATCTGTACAAGGGACTGAGCAAGCAGTAAGTCATACCTATTAATACTGTAACACTAATACTACTAGTGTTACTATAGGTATGAGTAATACAAATGCTAACACTGTTGGACTTACACAGAATAAAATGAGATGAAATTCAGTACATGTACTGATGAAAACAGCCATCTGATTAAGCAAGCATTAGTTGTCCAATCTCAGGATTTCATGGTAGTATAAAAATTTTCAAGGCAATGTCAGGGTGTCAGTGATTATGTGACACATGTCTTGGGTTTGACATGCTGACAGAAAGCATGCTCCATGTATTATTTGGTATGTGAATAATTTCACAGTGACACCTTCCGCACTCATTGAAGCTAGACTTTACAGTGACATAGTTTCTGTGTACATGGGTATAACTGATGTATGGCCTTTAGTTTCACATAGTGCTGTAACAGTCATTATAATGGATAACTTCTTCATTAACACATCAACTGCAAATGCTGCAGACAATATCCATTGCTATTACATGCATGCAATACACAGCTGTGTGTAGGGTATCTACTGATAATAACATGTTCTTTTTCAGTGTTGTTGGTTGGGAGCTGGGCTGGCAACTCGACACTGTAAAAATTCATTGCCAATCATAAGCAGACCGGTGATCCACTGTGTCGACCCCTAACCGGGAAAAGCTGAAAGACTTCTTTTATACATATGGCCAATAACTAAGTCATCCAAGGATTCTTTACTCAAGTGTATCACTTTTGGTACAGTCAGCTCCAACATATTTTGTTGACCATACATAAGTATTCTTTGGGATGCATAACCATTAGGAGCTGACAGTACAGACTTCCCCTCAAGGCGAGTAATATTTCTTCCTGTAATGCCCTGTAATACACAGTTCATTGACAACATTGATGGTATGGGTTAGATTCTTGAAGGTGTGGATTGTGTCTTATGTGTTATGGAAACATTCTGAACTGGCCAGGATTGCCCCTAATTTAAACTACAGATGTAACACTGTCCCTCTTAACCCCCTCCAAAAAGTGGTCATTTTTGCGGAAGGTGTGTTAAATTCCTCTTATGCAATACTGACAAATCATTACAGCTGTACAAGTGTGTTTCTGCAGTACATGTATAATAACTTACAATCACCATATTATTTCAATGACACAGATCAATGGTGATACTATTTTAAAATTGTCCATGATTGTGTCTGCTTCTGTCTAATGTTGTCCATGTGTCTATTGTTATGTGTCTTTGATTGGCTGAGAGGTATGCTGACATTTAATTCATTCTCAAGCAAGTCATTTGGCAGACTTCCACATAATGCACATACCCCTGTGGTATATACTGTCCTTGCTAAATGTCCTCTTCAGTGATCATGTCCGGATGTTTATATCACAACCATTCATCTCCACTGACATGTAATCTTGTGTGACAGTCACATAATACACTGTAATGCGTGATGATATAAATATACTTGCACAGAAGTTGTAAACAGCTGTACGTACTGTGCTATGTCCATACATGCTTAATTGTATGCTACTGACTTGTCTCATGAGTGTAAGTACATTGACATGCCCGTATCTGGTGTATATTACCATGTTTCACGTATCCTCTTCCTGTTTCTTCATTCCTACCATTCATGTCTGTGGCCCTTTTCAATACGCACACTTCCCCAGACTAGTATATTTCTAGTGCATTCTATTACCCTTAATGATCACCACAAATCCTTTATCTCAGTATGCTGAAAACATGTTGTGGTATACATTGCACTGAGTACACTTGTCTATAATGTGTACTACTGCAATCATTACATTAATTTTAGCCCTGGTGATCATTGTGGCTGTCTGCCCATTTTCACAGAGCAAGCTTGTCCAAAGGTAAACCTGTCTGCGTGTTGCCAGCCATGAATGTATTTGTGTAACATGATATGCAGCATGCATAAGCGACTAGTACTGTTGCTCCTCATGCAAATCCATAAGCTCTATGTAGGCTTCCCACTAAGCCTACATGGAGTTTATTGAATCCCTGGGAATTTCTCATAGAAAAGATGTTTTTCATTTACTGTAAACAACTTTTAAACTGACAGGAAAAAAAAGACTGATCTTGCTTAAAAGTACAATTCTGTCTCATGACAAGCCTTGAAAACATAAGCTCCTCACTTTAAAATAACATTCCTGAACAGGAAAGTATTAATAAACAAACTTTTTTTTTAATGGAAGGTTTTTCCCCAAAAGGGAACTTATCCCCCCAACAAAGGAACACAACATGCTGACCATTGATCATCGGAAGTCTCAGAGGAATGTACTCTTTGGCAGCAGGAAAGTTTGGAAGGACTTGGCATTCAAAATTGTCTTTGTAGTCAGCTCAGCTTGAGATGACTGATGGTTTGGGTCCATGGAAGGTGCCCTGATGTTTTGGAACCTGGCCTGCTGTTATAATCCCACATAGCTAAAGCTATTGCAGAGGTGATCAATATGTTGAGCATCACATGTTATGGAAGCCTGGAAGGTGAATCAAGATGTCATCTGCTGAGTTTAATAATAGTCTTCTTGGGGAATATTGAGATGGATGATAGAGAGGCTGGTTGACTAAAGAAGACTGAAATGAAGGTATGACTTATTTAACTGTCCAGTGCACATTAAATACAGTTATACTAAAATATAAAAACATTTCTAATTTAAGTGAACATGCGGCAGAGTGCAATTAAGTTATCTAGTCTTATGCCAAATTCCAACTGTGATTAGCATGAAGGAGCATAATAACTGCATGAACAACAGTTTGGATCACACGACATCTGTTATATCTTTATCTTCTGAATGACTGTTTCAGTGTTACAATATGGATATCTGTTATACAAATTTTGCATTTCTTAATACTTGTTTATAATGTATTTTTGTTTGAAATGTCAGTATATTTATTCTTGGTTTTGAAAAGAAAAATGTAATTTGGACTCAAAGACAAATGTATTTATTTTTATTTATTTGACATTTGTCATTTGTTTACTGGAAAAGTCCAACTGGGCCAGAATGAACCCATTTTCAGTGGAGGCCCAGGGAGAAAATCTCCATTATTGTTGTAAAGAAAGTATACAGGGTAGTCTAAGTTTGTATAACAGTAACTCAGTGTGTATGTATACATTACAAAGCATAGGATAACTTATCATTGCATACAGTGATAGCTATTTGGAAAAATATTATGTAGGGTATAAGTAGAATGACCAGAAGTAGGAAAGGGGAAAATGGAAAAAAAAAGAAAAGAAGGGAAAAGTAGAAAGAGAGAAAAAAAAGAGATGAACAGGGTAAGAAGTAGAAGTATTGAGAATTAGGGACATCATTAGCTTGGTGTTGAGCAGGAGCAGATCCAGGATTTGGAAAGATGTTCTTTAAGTGAGACTTTTAAGGATGTGTGTTTTTGGTTTGATCTGATAGTTAAGAGAAGGGTATTAAGATTTTGTATATGGAGAAAGGGTATAGACTTTGGCTGGCTAGCTTGCTAGGACAATGCTGAGTAAGGAGTTGCTTATTTTGTGTCCTGAGCGATCTCTTTGGTATGTAGCTTTGGATTTCATTATTCTAGAGTATTTAAACACAGGTGTCCCTAACAGTGGCAATCCCAGTACTTTATTTACAGCTAATTTATCTAACCAATTCATTTTGAAAAGAATAAATGCTACCATGTGTATCAGTCCCCCTTTAGGTTTTCTGATGCTTTAACTCATTACAGCCGAGTGCGACTCCAAGCATTTCTGCAGTTACTTCCTACTGGCGCCTCTAGGCATCAAATATTTCTTGTTCGTATTTGCTTTAATAATTCCAAAATCATGCTACATACAAGGTATCAGAAGATTTCATCTCAAAGCACACATGATGGCAAACGTAACTGTAATGATATTTGAACAAAAACCAAATCGAAGCGAAAATCCACAGTATAAACGTTCCTTCACTCGCAATGTTAAATAAAAATAAATAAATAAAAATAAAACAAATCCTTTGAGAGAAGGAACAACCAAAGCGACATATAACGTAAACTGAATACGTAAAAAAGAATAACTCCAAAACTGATATTTGACCTCAGTCTAATGCAGCTAAACAGATATTGAATATTATTTGTGTACTGTTTATTTGTATAATAACTTTCATATTTCTCTAAATATCTCAACATTCAGGTAACACAGACAGAACTGAATAGCCTCATATGGAAGCTCACAGCTGTATGAAGAAAATCCTGCTGGCAATATGTGTCTTGATTGAATGGTTACTGAGATATAAGCTGTTTAAAAAACATTACAAAATTAATATTGACTGCTTTTAATTTGGTTTATAAAATCTAGTTTAAAGCATCAAACTGAATGAATGCCACTAATGTAAGGATTCATTTATCCTAACTGTCATTTACAGTTTTCTAGTAACACTTATAGTTCCAGAGGTACTACTATTTGTTAGAACTGTAAGGTGAAAACTTCATTTTTTAAAGGCTCAAGCCACATCCACTGGGAGTTAAAGGTACACACTCAAATGAGCTGTACTGGAGGGAATAAATCATGAAATCGTAATGTGTTATAGATGAAACCCCAGCATAACAACAATTTCTCCAGGGATACAGTGATGATACAATAAAAATATATAAAAACAGCTTTATTCTACCTAAATGCTACATTGTGGATGTTCACTCACTAAAGCAAGTAAGTTAGGTAATATTTTTTGTTACTTTTCTGACTGTTTCATTTAATGTGACGTCTAGAAGCTGTGAATAATAATAAATAATAATAACCGAGAAAAGCCATAAGTCTTTTTTTTATATATATAAATATATATCCTTTGATAAGATTGAAGCATTTTTCTTGTTTTCATGTCAAACTGATTCAAGACTTTGGAGCCATTCAATAATACCAAAGCCATATATATATATATATATATATATATATATATATATATATATATATATCTTTTTTTTTATTTAATGCTTGAATGTTCTACGTAGATGTCAAGGCAGTTTTTAGTATTACCTCTAGTCTTCTGAAATATTGTGCCTGTTAATCTTATTTGTTCATGTTTTTTTTTTTTTTTTTTTTTTTTTTTTTTGCTGAGCCTAAAACTATTCCCAGGTGTTTATATACTTTCTCCTGCTCAAGTTCCTTTATATCACATGCCAGTCCCAGGTTTATATTTCTTCGGTGCAGCAGTTTTCCTTTTATAAATGTTAATTTTGCAGTTTTATCAGGATCAAATGTCATTCTTATGTCATGAGAGAAAGTTTTAACCATTTGTAGTTTTACTTTCAGTTCCTCGTGTGAAAAGGTGTACAGTTTTTGGAAACCAAGTTATTTGGGCATATAGTTCATAGAATGGTTTACAATTTCACTGTTAAGGGGAGTATCATTTTTCTTGCTGCTACCCAGGTTGTTGTCTGTATGGGAAGTGCATATAAATAATTCTTATTCAAGGTTAAGTGTTTCTGTAAAGGATTACAAAAAAAATATTCCAGCAGGAAGAGGAGACTACACAAAAATATCAGTTAAGTGCTTTCATTCTTTGTGTAGCATTGCCTTCAGAGTTGTAGAGTTCTGATGATGTTCTTTGTTTTACATTAAATAAAGAAACTGCAAAACTGATGCTTTCCTATAGTGTCGTTTTCCTTCTGGAGTGTTTTTATAAGTTTGTTGGATTTGGTGACACAGTCTCTTCATTTACTATTTTGCTTTTGGTCTTTGTGTAAAGATGTTAATATACTTTAGCCATAGGCTAGACACTGCTTCTGGGCCCAGGGTTTTCAGGTTAGGTGCTTTTCTTAAATTTGCTCACAATTAATTTGGCTGTTACTTCATTCCATTCCATATCTTTATCGTTTCCCTTAATTCTGCTATCCATTCAGTGTTTTTGTTATGTTCAACGGGACCTTCATAAAAAAATGGCTTCAAAATGTTACCTATGTCTTCTTTTTTGGAGGTGTTTCTATTCCTTTCCCCTTGTTTCCCAATTCTCTATAACTCTTTTTGGCTAGTCAAAAATGGCTTCTTTTGCACTTCCCATTTATATTTATCTGTATCGCCTTTCTACTTGTCTGCTTGTGTGATATTTTTAGTATATTATTGGAGATAATGTATGATTAATCTTGGTCTGTTTTAATGTTAATATGAAAGAATATATATTGTTTTATTATGTTTACTAAAAACATCCCTATCCAAAAAATTAATAAATAAATAAATAAATGAATAAATAAATAAACATATTATTAAATAACTGTGTATGAAGATATATGTATATATATATGTGTGTCCCAATATATATGTATGAAAATAAGATAAAATGTGATTGAATGTATATTACAATATATGAACTATAAAATACATATATATAAAATATAAATGTATATAAATATATATATAATTATAATATAGAAATGTATGAATATGTTTAAAATACTAATAACTATATTCTTTCATATTAACATCAACTGTACTTTTAGGGTTCCTAATAATAATAACAATATGCACTTATGTATATATGGATTCTTTTGGTGTCATATATCATACTATTTTTTGTATTTTTTTTTTTTTGCATCTTTAATAGGTAGTACTGTTTAACACATTTTACTACACACAATGTTTTCTTGCAGTGTCACATAGACTTTTTATTGAAGCTAGCCCTTTTAATTTTAATTATATGTGATTTTGTCAAGTAATTAATTATGTAATTAAAGGAATTGCTCAATTCTCAACCAATGGGTTGAAAATACTGTGATATATAATATATGGTTTGTTAATCGTAACTGGATTCTGAAGAAATCTCCTTTTAGGAGATGAAAGCGCTAAATCAGTTACTTTTCTTTTTATGTGTTTAATGTTTTTTATTTCATGTATCTTACGTTTTATTTACAATAAATTTTTCAAAATATCCATTTAAGATTGATTTTTGGACTACCTAAGCAGTGTGGTACGTGGGTAAAGGGACAGCCTTTATTGTACCGGAGCAACGTTGTGAAGTATTAAGCTTTTGCTTAAGTCAATGATCCACATGAACAAAGCATGAGAAGAAAGAAGGAGAGTAGTGACAGGATTCGAGTGCATCTGAAGATGTCAGTCAGGTAGTCTGCAACACCAAGCATATCTAGCATGAGAAGACAGAAAGAGTAGTGACAGTATTCTAGTGCATCTGAAGATGTCAGTTAGGTAGTCTGCAACACCAAGCATATCTCACCAAGCATATCTAGCATGAGAAGACAGAAAGTAAGAAGTGATAGGATTCGAGTGCATCTGAAGATGTCATTCAGGTAGTCGGCAACACCAAGAATATCTCCCCAAGCATATCTAGCATGAGAAGACAGAAAGTGAGTAGTGATAGGATTCGAGTGCATCTGAAGATGTCAGTCAGGTTAGTCGGCAACACCAAGAATATCTCACCAAGCATATCTAGCATGAGAAAACAGCAAGTGAGTAGTGATAGGATTCGAGTGCATCTGAAGATGTCAGTCAGGTAGTCTGCAACACCAAGCATATCTAGAATAAGATTAGCAGAGAGGCAATCTAAACAGGAAACTTTTCTTGAAACAAATTTAGCAGACCTGGTCTTTTACAAAACAAATAGAAGCTGGTACTTAGAAAGCTTAGAAGTGTTTTCAGTTTCTGGGATTTAGTGAAAGGAAATTTCAGGAATGATGATGGAGAAAACAGAAAGTGATATCCCTTAATTATAGTGCATATGCCAGGCAGTATAGTTCATAACACCATTATCTGAGGACTTTAGATCATAAGCCAACTTGTTTTTTACATTTATAGAAGCAGCTAGCATTGGCCAATAGTTATGATACAGCAATTTAAATGTCAGGAAGTTAAGAACCAGTTAATTTTCTCTTTTTGCAATGTGACAATGTAACATAATGATGTGTATTGTTGTGTTACGGAGATTACTCTATTGAGTCTGCTAGCCAGTATTTGTAAGGAGAGCTATTATTTATAAGATGAGTAGTGAAGGAGAAGAAACCTCTATTCACTAGAGGCAGAATCGCATCTTTTCCACTAGTGACATTGGCTCTGAATGTCTGTTATTCTAAGATTTCCATTAGTTGATAAGCGGCAATTATTCATTATCTACAGCAGTTCTGATAACTGAAACATCCAGACGATGGTGTACATCAGTGGAAACGGGTATTTACCTAACGTGGTGATTTCATAAAAGATAGTAACACAAAATGAGAATGTACATATACAGAAATAATTTTCAACCAGCAATTCAACTACTGACCATTAAATGTATCTTATATGGCTGACGATGATAACACAGCAAAACAGTTGAGCTTTTATGTGTTGATCATATATTCTGGGGTGCTCTATTGCTTTTTTGGTTACTAGGTTTACTGCACTTCATTGTCATTGATGGGCAATGTGATACCACTACTTAACAATGATACATGAGAGCATTTCCTTAAACCACATGCTGTTTACTGAACATTCTGGAAGTATTATGATTCTGTCTTGCTCAAGTACATCTGTACCCAGCACCGTCAAAACTGTCTCTCTCTCTTTTTTTTTTTTTTAGTTTCATTGGTGAACGGGAGAATTAGAGAGATTTGTTTGGGAGCAGCTCAAGACTAGCATTGCAGAATGTCAGAGGGTATAAAAGCAGTGATACATACCCCCATTCAAGTGGAGGTTCAAATGTTTACTTAAGTTAGCCAATTCTTTATAAATAAAGACACAGTGATTCCTTGTCAGGAATGGTTAACGGCAACTGATATTTTACAAGCCATTGAAGCTAAAAATAACTGTTGAGATAGTGAGTGTGTGCATATATTCCTTGTACCAATAATTTGTTGATTGTTACAAATGCTGGAGAACATTGCAACCTCAACATAAGTAAGAAACTTTATACTAGTAACATTAGTACTGCTTACTCATAGCCACACTGCTTGACAGTATGTGAAAGGAAATGTAAAATAACAGCGCCAGCATTTAATTACTTTACCATTTTGTACAAAATTAAGCTATAATGAGGGTAATTTCATATAATGTCAATAGTACTTACTATGGATCTGTGTATTCATTTTTTCATTCAGTTATAACGTATGCAAATGGACAGGGTCCCCAGTTCATCTACCCTTTAACAAATATAAGGAAGTTAGTGGGGGTATCAGCCTTCTTTTCAGATGGTATCACAGAAAATAGAGTTTATAGATTTCTTTGACTGTGGCTGTACTTACATCACAAATTGGTAGGTATGAACTATATTCAGAGTACAAGGCACACAGAACAACAATCTTGCAATCATAAGTAATCCACAGTGTTTCATTTGCATTAGATAAGTAATCCACAATTTTTCTTTTGCATTAGATAAGGAGCATTATCATATGCTTATCTTCCAAATTAAGGGCAATACTTAAATCTATTAGTCTTTATAAATAAACTTGAACTCGTTTGTCAAACTCACTTACGCTCATCTCTTTGCTCTGTGTATTGGAGGTATTTTCACTGTAATCAAATGAATCATTCTCCTCTGGATATTTGTGCTATTTTATATATTTTTTTTTTAATAAAGACTGGGCATACCCCATGGATAATTTTAATCTGTTTTGTCTCAATAGATTATTAAACTATAGTGTTCCTAACCAGAGACCAGTTTGTAAAAGGTTTACAAATAATTTTTTGCTGTTAATTTTAGATTGTGTAAAGTACATGAAATTATCTTATTTTACAATGGTATGCACTAACAGTAGACAAATCTGCTTAGCATCCACAGGCACCAGTACTGTTCTGGATGATATTACCCAGAATAATTCTATGATTGCAGTGTCAAGAGATACATTAGCTACTTCATAATAATAGTACAAATGATGCAAACATTAATCCCAGATCGCAGTTAAGTAGACTTCTAATAGTAGGTAAACCCCATGTGACAGTGTCAAAACAGCTGCACTGTTCTTTCATTGATTGGAGGATTTATTAGTTGGGTTCTGGCGTGTAGCTCGCAAGACATTTCCCTGTGAGCTACATCGCCGAAACCAATTGGCTGCAGCAGCAGCAATTTGCTGTAGAGCAATATGGCTGAATAGCACAGCCGCTGCAGCTGTACACTATGCACAGTAATTCTACAGCTGGTGGCAATCCTTACAGACAGCTGCCCAGTCGTATTATAGCAGGGACGACCATGCTAGATGTGTACCACGTTCCGTATTCTCATGTAAGGAATGCATTTATTGTATTATTTATTTATTTTATTGTCAGGCATCTGCAACATGATGGAGGCAGTCACATGTCAGCCTCTGCCACATCTACAACATATGCCTGTAAACATACGTCGAGTGGCATGGGAAGACATACCTGGATGAGGTGGAGGATTCCCAGCAGGCTTCCTGCAAGCACCCCTAACAACCACACCTTGGCCACACTTTGGCTAGAGTCAGAGTCAACAGGCACTGAAGCCTCAGTAACCACACTTTCTTGATCTAGTATCTCACCCTCCACCTGTCCAATATCTGAGGGCTCACTGGAATGAGTTGGCGTAGGGCTACTGGTTGTGTCCGATGGAATTACAGTGGATGGATGAATGTCAACCTCAGTGTCACATTCAACCTCTGCACCCCCAGACTGTTCCTCTGTCTGGCCACCATCATCATCAGAGTCCACTGATACTCTGACATCAGGTGGTAAGGGTCCTATGCTTCCACTGTCAGGATCACCTGTAATAATAAGCAAGAAACACATGAAAAAAATAGATACACTACTATAGTCAAATGTATGCTAACAAAGTAACATTAGTGCCACTACTACAGACAGAACAGCAATACACACGACAGTCCTGACACCCACATGACACAAATGGATAACATTTATATATTACTTTGAACTGCTCACCACCACTGACAAAGAGGATATTTGGCTTACCATGTGCAGTTGATGCTATGCTTCCCATGGATGATGGTCCTGGAAGAGGTTAAACAAAAGTTAAGGACAACTAAGGACTAGTAGCTGTAATAGTTTCCCACCCACCTTCCCTATTGGTGTCTTGTTCTTTTACTTGGTGGATTTGCAGTTGCCCACCCATACTGTAAATTTGATCTGGGACACTCCTCCCAGTCTAGTGTCAATAGCTCATTCTACCTAATACAGAGAGAACATTTGAGAAGGCCGACCCACTTAGGCTATTAACCTTGAATTATCTTCTGTTCCTGCTTTCTCCCTTTCCACTTTACTAACAAAAAAATAAATACATTTTTATAGGATATCCTTGTGTTCTGACTGGGTGTACTTCTCAGCTGATAAGTATATCTTTTGGCACTTTTTACCTGTTCAGAGTTGACTAAAACAATAATTGAATTCAGTTCGGAAAACAGTTTGAATAAATTGCATTTATTTAAATTGTATTTGCTCTAATATTGCTACACACTCAAGTGTGCTAGCTTGCACCGCACTTGAATTGTTTTAGTGCTGTTTTAGCTGCCTTTCTGTAAAAAGAAAAAAAAATCTAAGCTTGTTTCCTGCCTTTCCTGTAACTAGTCTAGTCCAGTTACACATTTGCTGTATCCAGGACTGTATATAAGCTTCTGAGCCCCCCAAGCCTTTCTGTGTTGGAGGGAAGCATTCTAGCTTATCAGTTGGAGTGGTAAGCACTAGGTAGCCTATCTACCACAAAAGGAGTGGTTTCTGGCCCAGAAATTGTAGTTATTGGCCATTTGGCAGCTTTTCCATCTCTCTCAACTTGTCTGGTTTAAAAGCCTGCATCTGAGCTTGTTTCCCGCTTTTCCTGTAACTAGCCTAGTCCAGATACATATTTGCTGTATCCAAGACTGTTTGTAAGCTTCTCAGTCCCCAAGCCTTTCTGTGTTAGATAGAAGCCTTCTAGCTTATTAATGGGAGCAGTAAGCACTAGGTAGCCTATCTACTACAAGAGGAGTGGTTTCTGACCCAGAAATTGTGGTTTACTTGCCGTTTGGGCAGTTTTTCCCATCTCTTCAACTTTCTGGTTTGAAAGCCCGCAGTTGCGCTTGCTTCCTGCTTTTCCTGTAACTAGTCTAGTCCAGATACAGATTTGCTGCATCCAAGATTGTTCTTAAGCTTCTGAACCCCCTCAAGCCTTTCTGTGTTGGAGGGAAGCCTTTTAGCTTGTTAGTGGGCATGGTAAGCACTAGGTAGCCTGTTTACCAAAAGAGGAGTAGTTTCTGGCCCAGAAATTGTAGTTTATTGGCCATTTGGGCAGTTTTTCCATATCTTTTAACTTTCTGGCTTAAAAGTCCACATTTCTGCTTTTCCCACCTTTCCTGTAACTAGTCTAGTCCAGATACAGATTTGCTGTATCCAGGACTGTATGTAAGCTTCTGAGCCCCCAAGCCTTTCTGTATTAAAGGGAAGCCTACTAGCTTATCAGTGAGAGTTGTAAGCACTAGGTAGCCTATCTATCACAAGAGGAGTGGTTTCTGGCCCAGAAATAGTAGTTTATTGGCCTTTTTCGACAGTTTTTCCATCTCTCTCACCTTTTTGGTTTAAAGACCCACATTTGCACTTGTTTCCCACCTTTCCTGTAACTAGTCTAGTCCAGATATGGACTTGTTGTATCCAGAACTGTTTGTAAGCTTCTGAGCAGTGCCAAAGTCTGCTCTTCAATTTTTCCCTTAGCTCTACTAATTCAAGTTTGCTCTTCAATTTTTCCCTTAGATCTACTAATTCTCTCCTCTCCCGCACTTTTACTAGCTTATTAGTCTAGCACTTTACCAGACTTTTTGTAGCAATTATTCCAGGACACAAAAGTGCTACCAGTACTAAACGTTCTACAAGGAAATAGATCCAGTACTTATTATTAATGCCCACCCCTCCAGGCATGTCTAAAGGTCAGTTCCCTGTTCTTTCTCCTATTAACCTGGTGAACTTGGGCATCCTGAGGCAATTTAGCAACTGCCTCATGTACACCGTCAACCCTGTCCTCTTACCTCCCAAACTCAGACTTGCGAGAGATGCACTTATATATCCAAATTGGAAGCTACACACTCTCCACCCAGGACCGGGATAGCTGGTCAAGAGGAGAAGATCAACATTTACATCACACCACATGGAACACATAGCCCTCCAGAACACACACCAGCACTGCCTTCACATAAAAACACAAACCACACACCCACCTTTGTGGAGGTTCTCAGTAAAAATCTATCCAAACAGCTGAGACCTCCAAGGCAGAAATGCACTTGACCACCACAACACAACACTAATCATGAGACACATAACTCTCCTAAACAGTGTGCCACTCAACCAAAGCCCCTAAGGCAAAACAGCATGCCCAACACACTAGTCATAGGTGACTCAATAGCAAGGCACACTGATGTCCCACTCCCTAGGTTGAATAAGGAGAAAGTAACAGTCAGTTGCCTGTCAGGTGCCAGGATCTGCCACATAACACACGCACTCAAGTCCTCAACAATAGGTACAAATATGACTAAGTCATTGTACATGTGGATGTGAATGATGTAAGACATACCTCCCTGGACTACATGAAAAGAGACATGGAGGAGATCTCGGATTATGTAGCCCAGGTGGTTATGACCCTAGCTCTGAGCAGCATCCTACCATCACCCAGAATGATACCACAGTACAAGCAGAAAATTATTGATTTCAACAATTGGCTAAGTTCCTGGTGTCATTCTAAGGGGATCCACTATCTGTCTACCTGGGATGACATGATTGACAGACCTCGATGCTTTGCCAGAGATGGCCTGCATCTGTCAACCCTGGACTTCTGGATACTGGCCAAGGTTCTTGCCAGCCCTATAATGCCTTTTTTAGGCAGTGTTCCAAAGACCAAATTACCACTGTAACAGCTACAAACAAATGCAATCTGAGGGTTATGATAATCAACACTAGAAGTCTAAATCTCAAAATGCAATTGCTAGAAGCACTCCTTAAAATGGAGAACATTGACATTTGTGCTGTAACAGAGACATGGTTCAAGGCAGCAGAAAGCACCCCTACACTACCATGCTATAACTATTTCCTCACCTCTCAGCCCCAGAACTTGGATCAAAGCTCCAAAGGCAGTGGTGTTTCCATATTCATAAAGGATGCTCACACCTCCTGACTGGTAGCCCAACATAATGCATCAGAGATACTTTATGTGCAGTTAACATTTGATAAGACAGCGATTCAGGTCATAGCCAGCTGTAGGTCCCCAACCATACCCCAAGACTCACTCCACTTTACTAAGCACCCTGGAGAATATTATGGTCCAACCTAACACTGTCATAATAGGTGACTTCAACTACCCCTCCACTAACTGGGAAAACTACGCATGTACCAATACACTTGCCCAACGTTTCCTGGAGTTCATTAATTCCAATGTCCTGGCCAGCTCGCTCTTACCCCAACTAGAGGTAGCAACATCCTTGATTTGGTCATTACTTACATGGGCTAGCGTTGCTCTACACCAATAGTCAGCTCCTCCCTGGTTAGATCTGACCACAAACTAATCACCTTGGAAATCCACCCCCAACCCCCACAAAGGTAACCACCATGAAAAACTTCTCCAAAGCTAACTTTGGGCTCCTAAAAACAGAGATGGTTAACTTTACGGCACCCATGCAAATGTAGAATAGTTGCATGACCGCTGAATCATATACCAATGCACTGTTGGAACACATACACAGATGCATGGATCTCACCATACCCAATAGAACCAAGATGCTCTCCTCCAAAAAAAGGAAGCCACTCCGGTGGTCCCCTGCCATAAACAAACTATACAACAAAAGGAAAAATCTGATGTGGAATATGGTGAAGTCCCAAGACTGGAAAACTCGCTTGTCAGCCTCAACAAAAAGTTGAGATTCCTCATTAAATCCTCTAAAGCTAGCTATGAAAACAGAATTGCAGCAGATAGTAAAGACAACCACAAGGCCTTCTATAGTTATGTAAAGAATCTCCACAGCAATACCCAGATTTGCTCTGAGCTACTGCACAATGGTACCTCCTATACTGAGCCAACAGATATAGCCAATATACTGGCCGACAGATTCACTGCTAACTTTACCCCCCCCCCCCCACACACACACACACAGGACCAATCACAATATCAGTAGATTGCCAGGCACCCAGTATTACTGCTGCACAGGTTAAAATAGCACTGTCCAAGGCCAAGAATACAGCTTCTATGGAACCTAACAATATTCCTGGATGTGTTCTACATGAACTACAGAATGAACTGGCACCTCGCCTGTGTGCCCTGTTCAATCACAGCCTCACCTCAGGCATTTTCCCTACCGAATGGCACACTGCTACAGTCATCCCTCTCCACAAAGGAAGAAAGAATACAGATACTCGGAACTATCACCCCATTAGCCTGACGAGTGTGATATGCAAAGCTATGGAATGCATCATCATGGACCTAATAAACAAGGATAGAGGGAATCTCCAGACTCTAGATCCCACACACTTTGGTTTTGTGAAGGGTAGATCATGCCTGCTCAACTTGGTCCACTTCTTTGAGTCAGTCACCAGAGCTGTGGAGGAAGGCAAGGTGGTTCATACAGCCTACCTTGATCTGGCCAAGGCCTTTGATAAGATTCCCCACTCATGAATCATAGAAAAACTCACTAAGCTAGGCATCAACCCCTATATCACTAGGTGGGTTGCAAACTGGCTCATAGATAAAACCCACAGTGAGAAAGAAGCTGACTCCAAGTCAGACTGCCAACTAGTCACAAGTGGAGTCCTACAGGGTTCAGTCCTAGATCCTCTCCTGTTTGATATCTACTTCTCTGAAGTCCAGGCCAACACAACGGGACTCTGGATGGTAAAGTTCACAGACTATTACAAGTTGGGAACTATTATTAACTCCCTAATTGATGCTGACATCCTACAGAATGGCCTCACTGAGACCAACGACTGGTGTCAGAACCATGGCCTTAAGCTCAATGCCAAATAATGTGTTGTCATCCCCTTTGGGAAAAACCCAGTTCCCATGCATTACCACATTGATGGTAGTCCACTGAACACAGAAGGTGTTATAAGAGATCTGGGAACACAGGTTGACAGCAACCTCTCTTTTGATCACCACATTGCCACTTTGGTCAGATAGTCCTTCTATGAGGCACATCTCATTACTAATGGTTTTGCATCCAGGAAGAAAAAGGTCATTGTCTCCATCTACTCTTCCCTCATTAGGCTAATCATTGAGTATAATGCCCCATTAGGCATGTACCTCACTAGACACCTGCAACAACTGGAGAGGCTGCAAATGTACCTCAAAAAGAGGATCCTAGGCCTTAAACACTTGTCTTATATGGACAGACTCAAAAAACTCAAACTATTCTCTGTCTCATATTGCCTACTTACAGGTGATCTCCACTTGACTTACAAAGCCATGTCTGACCCAGCTCTGTTAGAAATGCTAGATCTAAAGAAATCCCAATCCCTCCCCACCACATGCTCTAGAGACCTCAACCTCATTACCACAATCAACAGAACATACTGGAGGGACAAGTTCATAACCTCATCCTAAAAGCTATGTGGTGTCTGCAATTAAGGCCACACACATCAGTAACACTACATACCTAGGTAGGGGTTCAAGTTCCAGTGTTGCCAAGTAAGAGTGCTTGTGTATGTGAAGGGATATACTTCAGTTTGCAGACTATACATGTTCCAGGAGGTCATCTTTCTGAGAACTGCCTGGCAAATGTTAAAATTTCACAGGTATCATCCTGTGGAAATTCATTCCATCACAACTAAAAGTAGATGTATAAATGCTCTCTTCCCTACTGTATAACTGTACAGTGATACAGGGGTTGGTATATATAGCTGGGTGTGGATCTTGTGGACACAGCCACAATCACTGCAGTCATTGTTGAGTGTAAACCCCATTTTGCTGGCTGTAATATTGTACAGTTCATGTTAACAAGTTAAGTAGTTTTCATTCACACTATCTGCAATTTTACACCACCTCACACCCTCCAAAAGGTAGGGCTGCACCACCCAAACCAGCACACCTATGTTTACCAAGTTTAAGATTGCACTACATTGGGGAAGGGAACATATACCCTGCCAGTACCATCGTCAATGACATTAAACTAGCAGACTGCTTATTTCCCAATGTGTTATTGTGCCTATCCTGTCTTGGTGAAATTTCATAGGCTAAAATGGGTCCCTTGCAAAAGTACATACATCCATGTGTACAGTATTCTCTGTGTATTGCATCAACACCAATGCCTCTGTGTGTGTTATACACAAACATGTGGTGTATCACCCAGTACACTTACCATTGTCCACTGTAGAAGGGCTGCTGACATCAGCCACCATGCACACACCTGTATATACCCCCAGACCTATCAGGCATGTGGCACATGCAGTAACTGTTATACAGACCTGTGACATGTGTTCAGCTGTACCCAGGATATGGCACAGTCAAGGTGTCACCACAGTGCCATACCCCTTGTAGGAAACAACAGCAGACCAACATCCTGCTGACACATGGACATCTGCAACAGAAACTGAATATATTATGGAGACGACAATCACTCAGTGTTAATAACAGCTATAATGCATCATGGCTGGACAGCTACACATCCTGACATGTAAGCATTAAACTTTAGTGCTGAAAACATGTTATGCAGCATTACATTGGTAGACTGTAGTACAGTCACCCTGTGCATAAGAACCATATTAGCTTGTCCCTGCATTGATATTATGGATGACAAGGATGTGGCACAGGTATCATCATATGCACAGGGTGTGTTGTTGGTTTGCCAGAGACCTAAGCTGAGCCATACTTTTGACATCATGTGTGTTTGTTAGGGGGTTTCATTATTAACTGGGCTGTTGTGATGTGGTTTGTGTAGGTATGGGGTTGTCCTAGCTGTGTTGGTGATGTGTGCGTGTATGCATGCACACAGTTCTGCCATATGGCTGCCCTATATAGGGTTTGTTGGACAGCTGCAGAGCATACCTGGCAGGGTGTGCAGTTCACTGTCTCCAGCCATGGACACGAGAACTGTGCCTGCTAGGGGTTCCACTTGCACCACCAGGTACAAGCCAGGATATGGTGCTCTTCCCTGCTGATGACATATGTCCACTGGATCCAGGTCCCACTTGGGACTGGCCAGGGCCATGTGCATGTGGCCTGCTGTGTTGTGATGTGGACAGCACCCCCTCTGCAGTGCTGGGGATGGTACTGCCACTACGGGAGTGGCTCTGACTTCTTGCACGTCCACTTTAACCTCCAGCTGTTGGTGTTGCTGATCTACATCCACGTGGCCGTCACACTACTCCCACCATATACTCATGCACAGACATTCCACGGTTGAGGATTCCCACCATCTCACCCAACCGCCTATCCATGACCTCTGCAAAATAATGGTGGGAACCTGCAAGATCATGGATGTTGTCAATAACAGTGGAATGAGTAGCCCTCTGCAGCCTCAGACCCTCTCTAGTTCCATATATCGTTCCATACATGCCTGCACCTCCTTGATGGCCAGAAACATGCATCTGGTGGCACCAGATGTGGCATTTTTGCCAGAGGCATGATGACCAGCAGCCCTCCTATGAGAACCCCTGTACATCTGCCTGTGTGGTACCCCACTGGACATCTGGCTATGGCTGCTGTGTCCAGGCACATGTGCCATAGACACCACACTGTCCTGTCCCATGCCACCACCCACCAACTGTCTCTCATCTATGGCCATTGGTGATGGGGTATGTATAGGCAATGTGACTGTGTGTGAGGATGGGTTAGATAACAGTGGGATGTCAAACAATTGTGCAGTTTCAGCCCCTGAAAACCCTGCCTGTGCCTCAACACACCTATCATCATTGTCAGTGTCTGTATGGACACTAACATCAGTTTGCCTGCAGTAGGGACCCTGACCCCCTTCGCCACCTTGAGGGGAAAACAAGTAATGCACTTTAAGACTTGTACATCACTGCTTAACAGTGCACACACACACACACACACACACACACACACACACACACACACACACACACACACACACACACACACTTACAGGTGAGGTTGCACAAAGATATTACACACAGACATCTCATTCCCCATCTGTCAACATGCATGACATATGGCACTCAACAACATGCAGTGCAGCTATAGTCGATCCCTGTTACTAACATTATACATCTATGTGATGCATGGGTTGTGTTAGGTGATGCCCCTTCACCTGGAACACACTGCACCCATGTACACAGTATTGCTGTGCACCTGTTCAGCACGCTGGCATGTACTGTTCACCATACCTCACAGGTGTACATGCCATTGCTGAATGTGTATATGTGTGTCAGTTATGTTTGCTCTGCTGCTCACAGCCTCTATGTGTTTGTCCGACACATACCTGGGATGATATGTGGACAGATGTCATTAGTGAATGCCTGATGTCTGATTTACAGATCTAATCATCAGTGGTGCATGTATGGCCAATAAAAAACAATTACATTGACAAACTTCAAACCTTACTGTGGCTATGAGGAGTGTACACACCCTTATTGACATGGCACCCTCTTCCCTGATATGGCATGGGGCCACATTAGTGCATATGTTAACATTACATAAACCTGATATGTGACATATGACCTGTGCAATCACATGCAGTATCAAACAAATTTGTTAGTTGTGTAGATGCTGACTGAGATGCATGCAATTTGTGAGTGGATAAGTGTGCACACCCTTATTATGATGGTTTGTTGCACCAACTGTTGTGTACTACAGCAGTCACTATTCCTGGAAGGGGTATACTAGCATGAGCCATCTGCATTTGCTAGTATTTGGTCACTCTGCCCTACAAATGTCCCACAACTCTGCATCATTGCAAGGTCAACGCATGTGCACAGCGCCATCACCGTTGCTGTGGAGTCAGGGTTATGCCTGCCACAATTCATGACCTTGACTGTGTGCAGATACAGCCATACTTAGTGAGCTTTGGATGGCTGCTTCAGTTCACTATTGTGTTTCAGGATGACACCCCCTCCCCATCCTTAGCCTTTTTGCAGATGCTTGACAACTATGGGCTGCACATGTGTGTCATTTTGCAGTGTCAAAAATTCAGAACACCTTGTGGTACTGGCCTAGTCCCTGCTAATGAATGGCAAACATACAGGTGTACATTGGCATTAGCAAGGTACATATGGGGGATGGTGGGCCTGAGGTGTTGCTTGTGCAGCACATGTATCGTAATTGATACTGTCTGTAGGTTTCCAACTTGGTCTTGGTACACCATTACACACTGGAACACATGCCTTTGGGGGAGTTTTGATGTTATGCATATGCTACCTGTAGAGAGCCCTGGCTGATGTTTCCTGTGGAACAACTGTCCCATCTGATTGCCCTAACCCATGGGCCACACTTATGCAGAGTCCAGGTGATTGTCCACATAGGTGCTGCACAGCCAGTACTTGCTAGACATTCTTGCAACTCCCTCATTGTTGCAGCATATTACTAGGGAGCCTGCATGACCAGTTTGTAACATGTGTCATCATCTGTCTTGGATGGTCATCTGTTTATTGTCTACATTAATCTTGTCCCATGCATCCTCCCAACATACATGACTGTCTGCACTGTTTGCCATGGTATATGCAATGGTCAGGTAAGGCTACATGTCCCACTCTTGCATGCTACCTGTTGGGTATGGGATCCATGCCGTGGCTTGTAAGATGTGTAAGCCATGGCTGCCTATGTTGGAG
>NC_056743.1:1780274465-1780361965 GCF_019279795.1 Protopterus annectens | reverse complement strand
ATATATATATATATATATATATATATATATATATATATATATATATATACACACACACACACACACACACACACACACACACACACACACACACACACACACACACACACACACACACACACACACACACACACACACATATGTGTGTGTGTGTGTATATGTATCACTGGAATGTTTACTGCTTCCACATTGTACATTCCCTATAGTAGATAGACTGTTCTGCATGATATGTTATTGATATCATCTGGACATTGTACAGCTGAGATGGATTACTGTTAAATTCTTGTGGCTATGTTGTGTAGGGTCCTGGGTATGAGACTTTCAAGTGTTGGTATTATGTTGCAAGGCAGATCTGTTCAGCTGGGGAGGAGGGGATGATATCAATAATTACAAGAGGTACTTAATTTGGGCCCCCTCACCCCCATTAATGGTGAATTTGGTCATATATTTATTTGTTGTGCTGATATATATATATATATATATATATATATATATATATATATATATATATATAGATAAATTTTTACATATATATATATAGTCTATGTCATAACATCGAAGTGTCAAAACTTTGAATGTTATAACAACGAACTTGAAACCTCGAAGACTGACAATATCAAAGCCGCAGAATATCAAATTCTTTCCCAGGGCTTCGCTATTTCCTCCACTGTGGTGCAATCTCAGAGTTGGTATATTTAAGTAGGGGGGTGTGGGGGGTGAAGCCCCCCACATTAGAAATACTTTGTAGTGTTTGTGTGTTTCATGTTTTGTACTGGAACAGTGATTTTTTTTCCCAGGGTAAAAATCGCTGTTCTCAGCCTTTGGGGGTTTCAACTTTCATGGTTTTGGGTTCGATGTAATAACATTTGAAGTTTTGAGACTTCGATGTTATAATATTGACCCATATATATATATATATATATATATATATATATATATATATATATATATATATATATATTTACAGACGTACATATATAAATATATTTCCCCTACTGTTGAATCACTGCGCTAGATATGTTTGAGAAAACATCAGATTTTCTTTACGTCTAACAGCGCTTAGTGGTAAATCACTTTGGCTATCGTGTGCATGGTCCTGGGTTTGATACTTGCAAGGGATGATTATTTTGTTGCTGAGCAGAACAGGGGCTGTAGGAGACAGAGTGATTAAGGCACTTTAAAGCAGTTGTAAGCAGGTTTGCATGGGTTTGAGCGGAGCTAAGCGACGCTTACGTGAGCTTAGCTTCACTTACGCCAGCTTACGGCCACTTACAGCCACTTAAACCCATGCTAATTTCAAATAAAGAAAAGAAAAAAGGGAGATAGGAAAGTGATGAAATTGGGGTAAGCAGGGCGACAAACAAGAGGTGAAACAAGTAGGGATGTGCAGTATGGGTGTAGGAAACGACAATAGCTCTGCATGTCATTGGCAGTAACAGCTGCTTTCAATGTGGGCAATTGAGAATTTGGAGCCTCACACCCTACATGGAGGTGTGTGGGCATCATACAATATGGATGACTGGTAGGGTTAGATTGTGTCCTGGGTACATGTCTCTGGGTGAAATGCAGAGCTATGTATGGGATGTGCTTTTGTTTGTGGGACAGATGCCCTTTTTTTTTTTTTTTTTTTTTAAGGTGAGAGTGGGATGTTAAGGAAGGATTATTGGTAAGTGTGTTGCAGGAGGCTTGGTAGGAGAGGTTGTATTTGCAGACAGACAAGACAGACAAGAAAGCAGATGGGGCAGTGTATGACACATGGGGGGTAAACACCTTGACGGGGAGGGTGACTGGGAATCTGACGATCATGAGCCCCCCAAATGGTAGTAGTGGCACTGATGTCCCTACCTGATGGTAGTCACCATTTCTCCTTCACAGCCCTGAAGGTGGCTGTGCTGGGGGCTGAGCTGGAGGGGCCTCCTGCCCCTCTAGCTGTGACAGATTGCCCTCCACCTGGCACATTCGGTCATCCAACTCCATCTGGAGGACACTCTGCACCATGCCACAGACCTTGTCCCAGGTGACAATGTCCTCACAGCACCCACTTGTGGGAGGGTGAGCCACATCCCCTGAAGTGGTTCTCCCAAAGGTGGTGCAGGACCAGTAGATGAGGGAGGTCTGGATTGGGTTCCAGATGTGCTGGGATCCGGTGCCTCAGCCACGTGGGGTTGGAGAGGAGGATCCGCTGGGATCTGCCTTCCCATATGTGCTGTTGTGTAGAAATTAACAATGAATATCGGTTAGTCATGCAGAATACATTACAACATTAGTCAAAATAGCATGCATTGATATTCCCATTAACCCAAAACAGTGCTATTATAACAGTGCCATAGCAAACAGAACCCATGCATATATGGAATGGCATTCCGGGTTGCAACAGCATGCCAGTTAGTGGTATGTCAGGCAGGCAATTAGATAATTATTCAACAGGGGATATTGGCATGCACACAGTTTAAACAATGATAAACAAAATGGAACAACAGTCCCAACAGTAGAGGTTTGTTTACGACATACCCATGTTGGTTTCATTGTGATGGTTGGATCAGTCGAGTAGTGGGGGAAGGGAACAGATTCAACTGACAACTGCTAGCAAGTATATTTGTCAGTACACTACTATTCACTACTCTACATTCTGACAACACTTACACTCTACCTGGGCCATGAGGCTGCTACAGCACACCAACAGCTGTAGATATCAACAGAGCAATTGTACCCTTATTTTAGTTATACACATCAGACCTGTTTCTGTATCAATTTCTTTACCTGTGGGCCTGTCCAGATAAACTGTGTGCACATTACATTGCTGTTTCTACACATATTTCAGATTCAGATATTAGTTGCAGGTCCTGGAGTGTGTCTTGTGTCTTTCACATACATCTACTGGGACATTTTCTGCGTGCAGGTTTCTTGTCAACTGGGGAAACTATCCATGACAGAGTGACACTTGAGGGGCTTGTCTGGGCCAGACTTCAGAGTGTGGATGTCTAGCTTGCATCTATTTGTAGGACTGGGGCTGATCACCAGCAATTGTACACCTTTCATAGTTATACACATTATACTAGTATTTCTATTCAGATTGCTTTACCTGTGTGCCCTGTATGGAAAATACATGTGTTGCAGTACATTATTTTTTCTATTCAGATTGCAGTTTAAAACTATAGAACCAGACTGAGATGTTAGTGGCAGTCCCTGGATTTGAACTGTGCTGTCTGTTCAAAATTGAATTACAGGCTTATTCCTTATCAGACTGAGCTACTGGGGAAGTGTTGTGATTTAACCACACAAAGTTCACTCTGGAGATCCAAATAAGGGAATGAGACCAAATGTTGCCAAACAACAAAATAAATTCCTTCGGTTTTCACAAAAACAAATAAGGTATAAACCACGAAAAAAGTTCCAAAATCCTGGTAATTTATTGTAACGCTTTGTACACAAAAAGTATGTTTTCGAGTACCTTCATCAGAAATCACATCTGTGATTTCTGATGAAGGTACTCGAAAATGTACTTTTTGTGTACAAAGCGTTACAATAAATTACCAGGATTTTGGAACTTTTTTCGTGGTTTATACCTTATTTGTTTTTTTGAAAACAGAAGGAATTTATTTTGTTGTTTGGCAACATTTGGTCTCATTCCCTTATTTAGATATCCAGAGTGAACTTTGTGTGGTTATAGGTGATGAGTGTTCGCTCTCATCTCCCTGTTTGGTTTTGAAGTGTTGTGATTTGCTTGTGACATTTCTATCTAGTACATATTTTTGTGCACAGTACTTTTGTTATCACATGTTTCATTATTTGTTTCCCATTTTCAGTACAATTTATGCAAACACAACAGATACTGGTGTCACTGTTTGTGAAACGTGCACATTAGCTGGATTGCACATTTGACAGTTTTACAACTACATACTGCAATTTAGATTCCTGAGTACACAGTGTAGATTTTAGGTCTGCACCTGTTAGCCTTATACATTTCTCAGTACATTCACAGCTACATATGGCTGAAATTGAAAGGTTAACACAGACCAATGCTGGCAGACAAAAAAGTAAAACACATTCTGATGGGAATATGAACTGTTGCTTTTTTCCAGTTATTTGACATGCCCATTCTAAAGTATGCAGATAAGCAGTGCTAAATCAGTTCACCTCAGTTAATGCATTCTGCAGGACATACACATTTCTATTTATCAGGTACAAGTGAGATGACACATACCAGTGTTTGGGATCACCTTTATTAGTTTTGACATACATATCTGTGTGTGACTCAGAACTCCACAATTACTATTCCTGCATGATCTGCACAGGGGAATGCTTTTCATTTCTAACTGTTACAGTAGCCCTGACATGGCACTTTCTTGACAAGTTCACTCAAGATGCACTCATACATATTCTAATATTCCTCTCCTGCATATTGTACCTTGTTTGCTACTGATATATGTCTTACACAGCAGTTCAGAATACTCCATTGTAACATTGACAGCCTGACACAGGCATTTATTCCTGACTTTTACAGCAGAGTTATATATACAGGCAGTACTACCATTACTATAATTTTGATTTCTTACTGCTAATAGTAAGGGGTATTCTGTACTCACCATACTGCTGATGCAGCTGGACCAGTCGCTGTGCATGAGCCTGCACATTCTAGGATCTCTCTGCAGCAGCTGTATGGGGAGACATCACACATTAATCACATCTGCACAGTCACAAGTTGAACTTTTTCCATACTTAGTTAGAGATACATAAGACTGCATATTTACAGACAGGCGGGACATCTTGCACTCAGGCTTCTTGGATCCACTGGTCCAAGAGTGCACCCCTCCTCCACTTCAGGTCATTATGGTGATGACGTACCTGCTCACCAGTCCAGGGTATGCCAGTGGCACTGATGAGATCTCGTGCAAGCTGGTCCCAGGCCTCTGCTTTGTACTGCAAGCCCTGGTACTGACCCTGCAGAAGCCTGCTGTCATGGTTTTTAACTAGAAGCTCGACCATGACCCTGGACTCCTGGATACCCCAACATTGTGCTTGGAAGTGCACACCTTCTCCGACGCCAGCCATTTTGGTCCTGCTGTGTGCAATTCCAAATGGTTATGGCTGTATTCTCACCTGTGTGGTTTAAATAGGGCAGTTTTCCCGCACTTTTTCATTATTGGCCAGTTTTAATATGCTGCACTATGCTTAGCTCCACGCAAATCCACATAGCAATGCTTACACCAGCTAAGCAGAGCTGAATGCAGATAAGCAATGCTTATACTAGCAAAGCATTGCTTAAATCTATTTTTTTCATTAAAGTTATAAATTGTTTTTTGCATTTATATTTTACATATTCCCACCCCTACTGTGCTATACATGAGCCATATGATTGACATCTATCGTTCACATTCCTTAAATGTTTATTAAATAATTTGGCATGGGGGGGATTCGAATTGAGCATGCTCTACATGCTATACCATGGCAGTAAAACTACCATACAGCAGCTTGATGATGTTTTCTATCACAGTAGCACTTGTCTATCATTTTCAGGATTTCAGCCAGGCTAAGCATAGTGACTCGCCATGCAAACAAGCTGCGCAGTGCTTAAACTTTGGATTTATTTCATGAAAAAAATTATTACTACTTTTTTTATTTTTTATTCCTTTCCTCTTGCCCTACTGTTTCCATGCATGTAGGGCAAGAGTGCATACATTTGGGGGTAGGCACTTGAAGGCTGCTGCCTTCTGTAGGTGTTTCTGGTATTTTTTTTCAGTGTCCATGGACACTGAAATGTTAGCTATTTACATTTCAGTGTCTGCGGACATTTGTTTACTATATAATATTAGAGCCAGGCTCTAATATTATATAGTTTGACACTCATCCATGTCAGAATGTGCCATATGGCACTTTCAGAGCAAAGGGAGGGCATGTTTCAGGTACTGGGACTGCTGACACGTGCCCCTTGCACTCATTCCTGGTTTGTTTCCATTTAGTTTAGATAGCAGTGCGCCTTCATGCATATGCAAGGTGCACTGCTATCTTAAATGGACACGAACCACTCTGTTCAAAAATAGCCTTATTCTTGCACAGAGCTTCATGAATCCAGGGGCATATCTAATTTTTATTGAAGTTATTTTTATTTGTTTTTAGGTATTTGATGTATGTTTTATTATTTTAACTTTATTGATATATATTTCTGTTCTTTGCTGAGATGTATCATAAATTAAGATTCTATTTGTTAATTAATTTTACTGTGTTTTAATTAGACTGTTTTAAGTGTATGTATTGGTATAGAACTTTCTCTACCAGAAAGTGTGAAACTCTTCCTACTCAAGGCATATTCTTGTAGCTCTTATTGTAGCTATTTACCATTTTCTCTTTATTAGGGCTAAACTGTGTAGCACAAAATTGATTTGAAATAATATAGGTACCATAGCCTATATGGTTGTTCTACTGACCTTGTATTCATTACAAAAACATGGTTAGGTGAGACTGAAGGCACAAACATGGATTTTTGAATAGGTTTTAAAGTTATTTTTAATCCTAGGATTGGTAATTCCAGTGGCTATGGTTGAAAGGAGTTTGGCTGTTTGATGTTCTTCCAGCTTGAAGCTGTCTAATCTACAAGCTGATGAGGTTGTCTTCTTTGAATATGTGCTAGCAGCAGTAGTATATTGCTGATTCCTCATAACATGGCTTCCATTAGGTTATTTAGCAGGTTTTCTGCTAAAATTTGCAGTTTTGTAGTATTGAAGAAGGGTATAGTCCCGAAAGCTTTGCTGTTATTATTAAAGAATTTTCTCAACGTCATTGTTTTCTTTGGCATATTCCTTTTCGTTTTACAGCAGAAATTCTATTTTGCTTACCTGTGATATTTATTGTAAGGTTTAAAATTTGCATTTTCTAAGTGCTGTAAGGGCTGCTTTCTGCATTTAAATACATTGTATCCGGTGAATTTTAGCTGGTATTAAGCATTTGTTTGGGGTTTCTTAACGCTTGGTCTACAAACCAGTCATTTTACGTTAAGAGAGTCAAAGCCTGTACTCTTATGGCAGGAGATAGCTGATTTCACCTACCAGAGCTAGGAATTGCTAGTAGAAAGCTCATTATGTGCTTAACTGATTGGTCTTATGATATGGTTAGTATAAAACTTGCTTTTTTCTGACTGTATACAAACCTCACATTTGCACAAAGCTGCTCTTCATGCAGTGGTGGTTAGTGGTACCTTGTATATACACAAACACCAAAAGATGAAATTTCCCTATAAAAACTACTTCTGAACGTTACCTCAGTCTCGCTTTACTCATGGTGGCAGCTAGTTTGCATGGTGAGCATCATAAACATATTAAGTTAGTACTATTTAGGTCTATGTTACATTATTACAGTACCCTGGACTTGCTGCTCAAACAGCATCTGGTTTGAGCACTGGGCAGCTTTACTGGATAGATTATTTGTAGGCTGCACCAAAGTAAGCATCCATCCTTCATTCAGTTTCAAACATCCTCCACTCCTGTCCCTTGTAATGTACACATTAGGACCTGCAAACATGGATGGGCACTTTCCTGCTATCTTTGCATCTAGTTTGGTGGACATGGGCATCCTGAAGCAATGTAGCAATTGCCTTATGTACACTGACAACCACTTAATTGTCAGACAGACAAATACAGTATGTGAGAGATGTAGTTACACATTGACACTGGGGACCTTACTCTCACATATACAAAAAGCGATGAACTGGTTGTCAGCAACATACACACAGACACACACACATGGGTCTATATCACTTTGTTGAATGCCATAATCGCTGAATACCTATTTGTCAAACCCTTTCAATCAAAACCTTAATCTATCGAATGTTCCTTTAAGTGAAATTTTTTCCCAGGGGGATAAAAGCTCTTGGCCAACCAAGTGAGTGTCACAAAAATCAAAAAATTTAAAAGCCACCCAGGTGGGAGGCTGCAACCCCCTCCACTCCCCTTTACTAAATATACCAACTGCGAGATTGCAGTACAGTGGGGAAAAGGTCAAATTTCCAATGATGGCCCACTGTTTGTTTTCAGTGGGAAAAATTTTGCTTAAATGAATGTTCAGTGGATTAAGGTTTCAGTGGATATTGTTCAACAAATAGGTATTCAGCAATTATGGTGTTCAACCCCCCCCTCATACACACACACACACACACACACACACACACACACACACACACACACACACACACACACACACACACACACACACGCACATGTATACACACTAGTCACTGCACCCACAACGGACCAGACACATAGATGCATATATGTATAGGTGCTCACATGTAACTTACCTAAGCCTGTCAGGCACAGTCCCCAAAAACATTGTATGTACACAAACAATGCAAGTCCCATCACAACACATAAAGCAACAACTCATTTTGTCTTAACTACCAATCCCATAAGGTGAAAAAATCCACAACTCAATATTTTGGTTGTAGGAGACTTCATTGTGAGACACACTGATTTCTCTCTTACCATGCTGGATAAGAAGATTCTCGTTAGTTGCCTGGCAGGGGCCAAGATCCAATAGATTATGCAAGCACTCAGGTCACTTACCCTCAAGTACCAGTATGACTCCTTCACAATCCATGTGAGTAGGAATTAATTGAGACATACCTCCTTGGACTATATGAAGAGAGACATGATTGAGCTCTCAAAATATGTGTCACAAACAGGTATGAGCCTAGCAATGAGCAACATTCTTTTATCTACAAGGATAAAGCTGCAATATAATGCCTGACTTTAATAATTGGCTTAGTGTCATTTGAAAGGAGTCCAATACTTGTCAGCCTCAGGGGACATGGTTGACAGGTCACACTGCTTTGTTAGGGATGGTCTTTACCTGTCACCACTAGGCTTTTGGATATTGGCAAAAACATTATACACCTCTACAGTGCTGCTTTCAACATTGCCAAACAGACAAACCTTCCAACATAGCAAAAGCTATTCAGGGCAAGCTAATGGTGTTAATGCTCAGTGCTAGGAATCTCAACACGAAACTGCACTCCCTAGAACTGCTCCTCACCCTGGAGAATGCTGATGTCTATGCAGTTACTGAAACATGGTTCAAAGCTATGAAAAGCACTGCACATGGCTATATTGCCTTTTATACATTTCAACCATCCAACTGAACATAAAAGAGCAAAAGGCAGAGGTGTAGCTATCTACATAAAGCAGTAGCACTTCTCAGGCTGGTAAAACAATATAGCATGCCTAAGCTACTCCATGTTCAACTAACCATACAAACAATTCATTACCATATTCTTGCTAGCTACAGGTCCCCAACCATGAACCAGGAAACCCATGAAGTCACTAAAATTACTTACATCCAGCCCAATACCATTCTCGTGCGTGATTTTTACTACTCCTCAATTAATTGGGAGTCATACACTGCCACACACATGCAGGCCTAAAGATTTCTTGACTTGATAAACTAAAACATTCTGGAGCAGCTAGTCTGCACTCCCAGTAGGGGTACAAATATCCTAGATATGATGCTCACAATATGAGTGAGCACTACACCCCAGAAGTGTGATCCCTTCACTGGTAAGATCAGATCACAAAGTCTCCCTTTAAATAACAGTAAAACTAGATCTACCACCTGTTTCCAAAAACATTTAGAACATTTCTAAGGCAAACCAACTTCTATTAAGTGGAAGCATAGCTAGTTTCCAAGCTCCCTCAAACTCAGAAAACAATGAAACCTATGCAGAGGTGTACACAAAAGCCATGTATGACCATATAAACAACTACACAGAAACAGCAGTACTGGACCAATTAAGCCCAGGCAAACTGCAAAAACAAGTAACCCTGGTAGATCTCTGGTGTTAATAGATCATACAATGAAAGAAAGAAAATCCTGTTGAGAGGTAAGAGGCAATGTGCACAACAGAACAAAAAGTCCCTCATTAGTCTAAAAAAGTGAATCAGGGAACTAGTCAAGACACTGAAAGCAGACCTTGAGGCAAAAATAGCCTTCAAAGCTAAGGGTAATCATAAGCCATTTTTCAGTTATGTCTGCAATCTTAAGCACAACTTTGTGGACGGCATCACCTATACTCCACCAGAAGATATATCAAATCTGCTGGCTGATAAATTCAGCTCAAATTTCATCTCCCCATCACCCCCAATTCTCCCTCAAGAAATACCCTCCACTCTTCCCCCGCCAATTATCACTAAAGAACAGGTTACTACTGGTCTCTCTAAAGCTATAAACACAGGTTCAATGAGGCACAACAATATACTAGGTTGCCTCTTAAACAACTTGTATCAGAACCTGTTAGGCCCAATTAAATCTCTATTTAACCACAACCTCCAGACTGGCGATGTCCTGATAGAATGGAGAACAGAAACAGTCATCCCTCTTCACAAAGGGGGATCATCAACTGTCCCGGGTAATTACAGACCCATAAGTTTGACTATTCGTATATGTAAGGCCATGGAAAGAATAATTATGGACCTCATAAATAATGGCATTGGTTTCCAATTCAGCATTGTCAAGGGCAGGTCAAGCCTACTAAATTTGGTGCACTTTTTGAAAAAGTCACTAGGGCCATGGATGAGGATAAAACAGTGCCTATAGCCTACTTCACCTGGCCAAGGCATTTGATCCAATCCCATACTTAGGTATTATAAATAAACTCATACAACTGGGCACAAATCCTTATCTCACCAGATGGATAACCAGTTGGCTCAAAGACATGCCAGACATGGTTAAAGTGGGTGAATCCAGATCCAGCAAGAGGTCAATTACTAGTGGTGTGCCACAGGGCTCAGTGCTGGGCCCCTCCGGTTCAGAATATACTTATCTGACATCAAGACTAATGTGGAAGGCATCTGGATGATAACATTTGCCAATTTCTGAAAGTTGGGAGCAATCATTAAACCAACAATGATATAGGTAACCTTGAGGAGAGTCAAATGATCGATGCCAGCCCAAGGCCTAAAACTAAATATGAAAATATGCATTATCATATTTTTTTATAAGCCAAAGACCACTGCAAATTACAATATTAATAGTATGGCCCTAAGAGTATACTCAGAAGTGAAAGGTTTAGGTACACAGATAGATAGTAGCCTGAACTTTGATTGCCATATGCCCGCAATGGTTAGAACATTGTTCTATGTGACACAGCTTATAAGTAAAGGTATGGCATCCAGATCCAAGGAAGTTATAGTGCCACTATACTCAGTCCTCATTAGACCAATAATCGAGTGGGGCTATCCTGGTCACTTATAACATCGAGAGTGACCCCAAAGGTTCCCCACAAAAAATATGTGGTGTAAACAAAATTTCATATGCAGATAGACTAAAAGCCCTACCCCTTTACTATGTCTCCCAATGACTATTAAGGGGTGACCTATGCCTAACCTAGAAGGCACTCACAAAATCAGCCCAGATGGAGCTGCTACACAGCTGTAAGATAAACAGCATGAGGGTTACCTAATCTAGGGATCTAAACTTAGTGACTCAAACAAAGCATGCTGGAGAGACAGATATGTGTCACAGAGATTACCACTTTTTTGGAATTGAACATGCTTTCTATTCATGTTAAACAGAAACTTCCCTAGCCTTCTTCAAACACAGTTTTGATAATTGGATGGGGAATCAGAAATTCACACCTGGAGTAATGCCTATGTTACTTATGGACAGGGACACTCTGTAAAGTTCTCCAGGCATATGCACACACCTGTGCTATCTTCTTGTCCCTGGGCACTACATATTAGGTAAAATTGGGTTATACTAGCTAGGCTTGTAAGGGCTCTTAAGCTATTAGCCTATTAATCTCCAATGAACCTATGAACTCACCTTGAATATCCTGAACTTAATGGAGTCCTTTGGCTGTACTTAAATGGTTTAAACTGCTATTCATACATTTGGCCATTCATTGGACTTGGTCTTCTAGATTAGATTAGAAAGCAGGGAACTAGTAGTGGAAGCATCTTCGGATCAATTTTTAGCTCACTTCAACATAGGCCTCCCCTCAGTCAGCATCACCTTGGGAGATCAAAGAAAATTCTGTCCTTATCCTAACTTGAGCTCTTTTCAGCTTTTGATGTGGTGGATCATGTGATCCTGATTGGATGTTTGAAATGGTGGTGTGTAATCACTTGCAGAGTTCTTGATTTGTCCAGATCTTACCTTTTTACCCCCATTAAATGCATAGTGCCTGATTTAAGTTCATCTTATTTTCACTAAGGGTTTTCTTGTGAATTTATAAAAGCTGTTCTGTACTCTTTATTTTTTGTTAGCTGTTTTTTTTTTCATTTATCATGAACATACACCTTGGAGAGTGGTATACCACAGGACTTGATCTTGTCTCCTCCATTAATCACTGCTTACATGTTGCTCCTGAGGCATATAGTTATGACGAAGAGTGTTTTTTCTACAATTGTATGTTATAATATTAAGTGATACTTTTTTCTTCCTTTTCTTTTCTCTGAGGTCTGTGCCAGACATAACCATTCTGGAAGATGCTTGGAATCCATCCTTGGTTGCCCATGCTTAAATTAACTTCTAATCAAAAATGAAGATATTATAGTGCTTGCTACTGTCCATCCATCTAACAATCCACTCATAACCTTTGCAGGCCTATGGTGATAATCAGCAAAAATTTATGTCTCAAGGTCATTATTTGGGAACAATTTTTGACAAGTTGACTTTTAGGGATCAAGTATCAGCTGTCAATAAAACATCTTTTTTTCACCATACAAATATCACCTAGAGTAAACATTGCTTATCTAGATTGGACTCTTGTCATTGATAAATGCATTGGTGTTATCCCACTTGGGGTACTAGTTCTGTACCTTGGGCTATCAGATTGTTATTTATTTTACCTTTAACAGGTGTAGAATTCTGTTGCCAGATTGATTGCTGAATTTCCTTTGACTAGTCATATTATACTAGTTCTCCAGGATTTGGGCCATTAACTAGTCACATTACACTAGTTCTCTGGGGTCTGGGCCATTAACTAGTCACATAACACTAGTTTGCCAGGATTATGGCCATCAACTAATCATATTACACTAGTTTTCCATGACATGGGCCATTAACTAGTCATAATACACTAGTTCTCCAGGATCTGGGCAATTAACTAATCATATTAGACTAGTTCTCAAGGATCTGAGCCCTTAAGTAATCATATTACACTAGTTCTCCAGAATATGGCCTCGCTAACAGTTGTGGTTCACTGAATCTTTAAGATCGTCATACTCATTTTTTGTGATGTGCATGGTTTGACTCATGTTTACCTGAAAGGGATGCTGTGACCCTAAGTCCTGGTTAGACGGCATTGGTCAGCTGGTGTAGTTGTAAAGGTTAGACAGAGTGTCTTTTTCATATCTTGCTCCTGGCCTCTAAAATAAGCTACTATCCCTGACTTAGGCATATGCAGCAGAGTCTACCTTCAGAAAGTCCCTTGATTACATTTCTTTGAGAGAATCTGTTTTGATTCTGAGAGATTAATTTACAATATCTTCTAAATTCTAAATTTTAACTGGTTCATAATTTGTTCTCTGTTTATATCATTGCATTTTTATTTTATCACATTTTCACTGCTAAGTTTATAAAAAAATGCTGAATTTGACAGTTTCTTATTCTGTATTTAATGTTTTATTGTTAATGCTTAGGTATAAGCATCACATTCTTAATAAATAAATACAAAAGGATTAGCTTATTGATAGAGGTGATCCTAGATCGTTACTGTGCTAATAACCTGGAGGGTGCTTTCTAAGCCTAGCCAAGTTTTCCTGAAAGAATAATGACATCCTGTGTCCACACATAACATCAAGGTCCAGGCATTTATAAACTACTTCTGTCCGTAAGGGACATGGGTGCCAGGCCTGGTGTAAATTTTCTGCCCATCATCCACTGGTCTAAGTTGCTTTTAACTTATCCATGTGAGGTTCGGCAGTTATTTTGTTTAGATGACTGGGAGATATATTTACTGTTTTTAGGCTCTTCTCTACTCCTTCCTTAGTTTATTTTCTTAGTATGATAATTATATATAATATTACTATGAACTGATGTCTGTCTTTCCATTTTTTTTTTTACTTTTTACATTCTGTTGTGTGGACCATGTATTGATATTGTATACATGTTTGTACTTGCAGTATCTAACTGTTTTGTAGTTTGTGGCATAAATCTGATAGTTATAATTGTGTTGAGATAGTAAATGTTTACTTACAGACCCACTGAATAACTTAATTTGTTGACTAGGCACACATGGATTGATGTGCAGATATTGTTCATTTCTCTTTTTGTGTCTCATATTATTCAGATGCTGTTATCTGCTTCTGTATTTACTTTATTATATATGCATATATCTCGCTATTTCAAATTCCTAAATAAAGCTTTGTAAAAAATTGTATTATTTATCTCATTCTAGGGGTTCTTGGAATGAAATCTACCTGAAATGGAACAGTTGAACCAGTCAGATTTCCATGTATCACACTTCATCATTATTGGCTTGTCTGGATTTGAAGATTGGCCATCACGAATTATTCTCTTCATATTTTTTCTTCTCACATACACTATGACTCTCCTATTAAATATGGTGTTCCTCCTGATTATTAAACAAAACGACCATCTACATTCACCTATGTACCTGCTCATCTGTAATTTAGCACTTTTAGATATGTGCTTACCATCAGTCACTGTTCCCCGAATAATGCATGAGTTACTCTGGAAGGATAGGCTCATTGGCTTTATATCCTGTGTCACTCAAATGGGCTTCTTTATATATCTTAATGTGACTGAATGTATATTACTGGCAGTCATGGCTTATGATCGCTACCAGGCCATCTGCAAACCACTGCATTATCACACAGCAATGACCAATAGGCATGTAGCAAGACTTATTATTTTCTGTTGGATTCCAGGCACACTTATTGGCTTTCATCATGTCTGGGTTGTCCTTTCTTTGCAATTTTGTGGACCAAACAAAATCTTTGACTATTTCTGTGATTACATGTCAGTAATAATTTTGTCCTGCAGCAATGTGACAACCTATTCTTTTGCTACTGTGGCATCTGCTCTTACAATCATGATTCTTGTAATATGCTTTATTTTCTTCTCTTACATGAAAATCCTTATATCAGTAAGCAAAGTGGCTTCTACCAGAGGACGCCAAAAAGCCTTCTCAACCTGTGCAAGTCACCTCACTGTAATTGCTCTTTTCCTATTTGTAGAGGGAGGTGTATTAATCTCTTCTCAAATTAGGGGCAGTTCATTCAATATTGCTATTATAGCTGGAGTCTTTCAGAATATTTTTCCTCCATTAATGAATCCTATTATATATTGCTTGAAAACAAAAGAAATAAGAATTACAGTAATAAAGCTTGTAAAGAGGAATGAGCTTGATAAATAAGTGTCTGAAATTTTATGAGTTTATAAACCTATCAGTTATGCAGTGAGATGGATAAATGACAGCATTTCCTACAATATTCCATTATTTTAGATTTGCTGTTCTAGGCACAATAAAAACATTTTTTTTTCATTGGCAACACTGTAGCACTTTCTTAGGATGAAAAAGTGTTCAATGATCTTTAATGAACACTGAAATACAGAGATTCAATAATTTAAATCTTTAAGTGAGACTACAGGCTATATGATAAAATACCATAATTTGCACTTAACACGCACTTAACACATTGTGTTGTCCAAGACCTGAAACTTTACTTTCCCATGTTAAATACCTCAACTCTAGAACAAAGTCCAAAAATGAATAGTTTTATTTCCTTTTACTGTAGTGTGCTAATCTCCAACAAAATGTGAATCCTGTCTCACCTCAAGGCTACTTAGACACAAATTGCTCAAAAAAAGCTGATGGCTGGAACAACCCTGTTCTCCATAGCCAGGCACCAAGTGTTATGACTGTACTTGTGGATAGGATCACCCGTTTTCTCCTTGGAAAAACAAAAGACAAAAAAAAAAACAAAAAAACAAAACAAAACAAAGCATCACTTGACTTCCATTGTGCAGTAGCAGTCAGTGCCCGCCTTGCATAGTACTCAGCTTTATCAACTGTGATGTCTGTCGGTTGAGCTTGCACTTGTTATATTTGTATATTAACAGATATTGATAATCATGTAAAATAACGTGAAACGGCTCAAACAGATAGCTCTTAACACCACAAACTTTACTGAAGACTAAGTCTGATCAAGGGATCGAAAATACTCTTGCATACACATAAATGCACATACATGCACACATACATGCTAGCAAACACACATGCACACACACATGCTCTCAAACACACATGCTTGTAAACACACACAAACACACCCATGCATGCCCCGTGTACCTCTAGCTACTGCTAAAGGTGATAGACAAGTACAGGTGAATAATAGACATGTCTGACATTGGAGTACAAAAGGAAGCATGACATATACTGGCAGCTTTCTATGAGGATAATTCACTGGTCATACCAAACACTCTCTTTCAGTATCCTATGATATGGCTTTACATGTGACTATCACCAGATGGTCAATGTTGTCAGAAATGGAGGAGTTCTATAGAGTTAGCAATAAGAAGACCTGCAGCTGACTGTGGTTCAGACCACCTGCTTCTTATTGCAAAGTTTAATATTATATTAAAAGAAATAAATTTGGCAAGGCCACTAAGACAGGATATTAATAATATTTTAATTGAATACATAATGTAGGAAAAGAATCAAGTTAAGAGATAAGACCTGGTGAAGAGAATACCTGAAGAATTATGGATGAATTCTGTGATATTATCCAGCAGTTGACAACAAAAAATGTTCCAAATAGGAAAAATAATAAGAAGGCAAAATGGCTGTTGTCGAAACTTTAAAAGTGTCCAAGAGAGGAAAGCAAAGTCCATGAAGAAATGAAAACATGTCAAGCTGAATGCAGAACTTCAGAGAATAGCAAAGACATATACAGAGGATGTAAAAAGTGTGCACACCCCTGTTAAAATGCCAGGTTTTTGTGATATAAAAAATGAGATGACAATAAATCATTTCAATACTTTTCCCACCTTTAATGTGACCTATAACCTGTACAATTCAATTGAAAAACAAATCTGTTAGGGGAAAAATATAAAAATGAAAAAATGTACAATACACTGGTTGCATAAGTGTGTACACCCTTAAAGTAATACTTTGTTGAAGCACCTTTTGATTTAATTACAGCATTCAGTCTTCTTGGGTGCACACCTGCCATCAATTAAAGAGGCTCTGATTAACCCCAAATAAAGTTCATCTGTTGTAGTAGGATTTCCCTGACATTTACTCAGTTGCTTGCTACAGCAAAAGCCATGGTTCACAGAGAGCTTACAAAGCATCAAAGGGATCTCATTGTTGAAAGTTATCAGTTAGGAGAAGGGTACAAAAAAATTTCCATGGCATTGCATATACCATGGAACACCGAAGACAGTGATCAAAAAGTGGAGAAAATATGTGACAACAGTGATGTTGCAAAGAACTGGACGTCTCTCCAAAATTGATGAAAAGACAAGACGAAAACTGGTCAGGGAGGCTGCCAAGAGACCTACAGTAACAGTAAAAGAGCTTCAGGAATTTCTGGTAAGTACTGGTTGTGTACTAAATGTGACAACAATCTCCCGTATTCTTCATATGTCTGGATCGTTGGGTAGGGTTGCAAGACGGAAGCCTTTTCTTACACAGAAAAACATCCAGGCCTGGCTAAAATTTGCAAAACAATATATCATCTCCCAAAAGCATGTGGGAAAATGTAATATGGTCTGATGAGACCAAGAATGAACTTTTTTGCTACAATTCCAAAAGGTATGTTTGGCACAAAAACAACACTTCGCATCACCAAAAGAACACCATCCCCATGGTGAAGCATGGTAGAGGCAATATCATGCTTTGGGGTTGCTTTTCTTCATCTGGAACTGGGATTTTAATCAAGGTGGAGGAAATTATGAACAGTTCCAAATACCAGTCACTTTTGGCCCAAAGCCTTCAGGCATCTGCTAGAAAGCTGAAGAAGAAGAAGAATTTTACCTTTCAAAAAAAAAATTATAAACTTGTTTCCTGCCTTTCCTGTAAGTCATCTAGTCCAGATAGAGATTTGCTGTATCCAGGATTGTTTGTAAGCTTCTGAGCCCCCAAGCCTTTCTGTGTTGGAGGGAAGCCTTCTAGCTTAATTTTGTTTCTTAGAACTAGCCAGTTTTCTAGTTTCAGCACTCAAATCTGTTTCTTTGAGTTCAGCACTTGTTCAGAACTCATTGTAAGCACTAAATAATCTGCAAATTACTACAGCACTCAACCTTCCTCACATGCCTAGAGGAAAACAGTTTTAGTACTTAATAAATAAGCACCTATCCAGGCATGGCTAAGGGTCAGCTCCCGGTGTTTCCTCCTGTCTACCTGATGAATCTGGGCATCTTGGGACAATGCAGCAATTGCCTCAGGTACACAGACAACCCTCTCCTACTACCACCCAACACTACGACCTGTGAGAGATGCACTTATATAGCCAAACTGGAAGCAAAGCTCTCTTCACCCAAGACTGGACTAGACAGTCAAGAGGAGAAGGTAAACACTTGCACCACACCACACTCATCACATCGTCCCTCAAAACATACACCACCAAAACACACACCTACATTTGTGGAGGCACTCAAAAAAAAATCTACCCAAGCAACAGGGACCTCCAAAGCAGAAATGCAAGTAACCTCCACCCAGCAACACAGCCCAAATGACACATAGCCCACAAACTCAGTGTGCCACTCAACCACAGCTCATAAGGCATAACAACGTACTCAACACTCTAGTGATAGCTGACTCTATAGTCAGGCACACTGATGTTCTACTCACCAGGCTAAACAAGGAGAAAGTTACTGTCAGCTGCCTGTCAGGTGCCAGGATCCACTACATAATGCATACACTCAAGTCACTCCACAACAAGTACAAATATGACTCTGTCATTGTCCATGTTGGTGTGAATGACCTGAGACGTACCTCCCTGGACTACATGAAAAGAGACATAGAGGAGCTGTCCAATCTTGTAGCCCAGACAGGTATGGCCCTAGCCCTGAATAGCATCCTGCCATCACCCAGAATGATACCACAGTACAAGGACAAAATTATTGATTTCAACAATTGGCTAAGCTTCTGGTGTCATTCTGAGGGGAACCATTATCTGTCTGCCTGGGATGACATGATCGACAAACAACAATGCTTTGACAGAGATGGCCTGCACCTGTCGCCCTTGAGATTCCGGATACTGGCTAAGGCTCTTGCCACCCCTATAGTGCCTTTTTTAGGCAAGATTCAAATGACAAATTCACCACTGTAACAGGTACAAGCAAGCAAAATCTGAGGGTAATTCTACTTAATGCTAGAAGTCTAAACCTCAAAATGCACTCACTTGAGGCACTCCTTAAAATGGAGAACATCGACATCTGTGCAGTGACAGACACCTGGTTCAAGGCTCCAGAGAGCACCCCTGCATTACCAGGCTATAATTCATACCACACCTTTTGGCCACCTATCCTGGACCGAAGCACTAAAGGCAGAGGCGTGTCCATATTCATTAAGGATATCCACACCTCCAGGCTAGTTACCCAGCATAATGCATCTGAGATTATCCAAGTGCAACTAACTCTGGACAAGACTGTAATCCAAATTGTAGCTTGCTACAGATTCCCCCACCATGCCCCAGGATTCCCACTTGTCATTTCTTGATACACTGGAAAATATTAGGGTACAACCTAACACCCTAATAATGGGCGATTGCAACTACTCCACCATTAACTAGGAAAACTACTCATGTACCAACTCTTGTGTTCAACGTTTTCGGGAATTCAAAAATTCCAACACCTTGGATCAACTTATCCACACCCCTACCAGGGGCAGCAATATCCTAGACCTGGTCATTACCAACATGGGCAACTGGTGTTCCACATCAGAGGTCAATTCCTCATTGGTCAGATCCGACCATAAGCAAATCACCCTAGACAACCACATCCCACCCCCATTAGGGAAACCACTGTAAAAAAGTTCTCCAAAGCCAACTTCACGCTTCTTAAGACAGAAGTGGCAAACTTCACGACACCCATACTGGCAGACAATAGAGGTATGACTGCTAAATCCTATACAAATGCACTTTATAAACACTTACACGAGTGCATGGATCGTGCAATCCCTAACAGAACCAAGATGCTATCCTCCAAAAAAAGGAAGCCAATCTGGTGGTTCCCTGCCATAAATGAACTCTACAACAGAAGAAAGAAACTGTTGCAAAAAAGAGTAAAACCTATGATTGGAGGAATCCATGGTCAGCCTCAGTAAGAAGCTGAGATCCCTCATAAAATCCTCCAAAGCTAAGTACAAAAACAAAATTGCCACTAATTCTAAAGACAACCACAAAACATTCTATAGCTATGTCAGGAATCTCAATGGCAACACGCAGATCTGCTCTGAGTTACAGCACAATGGCACTAAATATACAGAACCAACTGATATTGCCAACATCCTGGCAGATAGGTTCAGTGCTAACTTTACCCCTCTATCACCCCCTAAAGAGCCCATCTCTATACCGGAAGAATGCGAAGTTCCTATAATCATGGCTGCACAGGCAAAAAACACACTCTCCAGAGCCAAGAACACAACATCCATGGGACTTGACAACATCCCAGGCTGCGTTCTACATGAACTACAGAGCGAATTGGCACCCCACCTAAGTACCATGTTCAATCATAGCATCACCTCAGGCTTTGTGCCCACTGAATGGTGCACAGCAATGGTTATCCCACTCCACAAAGGGGAAGCCACCCCGGACCCCGGGAACTACCACCCCATTAGCCTGACGAGCCTGGTCTGCAAGACTATGGAACATATCATCATGGCACTTATAAACAATGACCTTGGTAATCTCCAAACTCTGGACCCTACCCAGTTCGAGTTTGTAAAAGGCAGATCATGTCTCCTAAACCTAATAGGCTTCTTTGAAGCGGTCACCAAAGCCGTAGATGAGGGTAAGGTGGTTCACACAGCCTATCTAGATCTGGCCAAGGCTTTCAACACCATCCCCCACTCTGGAATTATAGATAAACTCATTAAACTAGGTATAAATCACTATGTCACAAGATGGGTTGCCAACTGGCTCACTGACAGAACCCACTCTGTGAAAGTAGAAGATTCTAAATCCAACTTTAGACCAGTGACAAGTGGAGTACCACAGGGGTCAGTCTTAGGTCCTCTCCTGTTTGTTATCTACTTCTCTGAAGTACAGACTAACACAGAAGGTCTTTGGCTAACAAAGTTCGAAGATGACTGCAAACTACGAACCATAATCAAAACTCCTACCAATGTGGACATCCTACAAAAGGGCCTCAATGAGACAGATGCCTGGTGTCAAAGCCACGGCCTCAAGTTCAATGCCAAAAAGTGCATTGTCATCCCTTTTGGAAAAACTCTGTACCCATGAACTACCACATAGGCGATAGTCTATTTAACACTGAAAGTTTGATAAGAGACCTTGGGAAACAGGTGGACAGTAGTCTCTCCTTTGATAATCATATCGCCACTGTAGTCAGGAAATCCTTCTATGTGGCACACCTCATCACAAAAGGTTTCTCATCCAGGAAAAAAGAGGTAACTGTTCCCCTCTACTCATCACTCAGCACCATTATAGAGTACAATGCCCCTTTTGGTATGTACCTCACAAGACATCTACAACAACTGGAAAGGCCACAGAAATACCTCACAAAGAGGATTACTGGCCTCAAACAGATGCCCTATGCAGACCGTCTCAGAAAACTCCAGCTTTAGTCTGTCGCATATCGTCTACTCAGAGGCGATCTCTGCTTAACATACAAAGCTATGTCAAACCCAGAGCTGTTGAATCCCAATCCCTCCAAGCTACATGCTCTAGGGACCTAGACCTTGTCACCACAATAAACAGAACATGCTGGAGGGATAGATTCCTATCCAGGAGACTTCCCATACTTTGTAACAAACTAAATATCTATATCAAACAAAGTTCCTCATTAGCACTCTTCCAGAAAAATCTTGATGACTGGATGGGAGATAGGAAATTCACCCCGGGGCTCTGCTTGACAGGGGCACAGGTAAATAATTTTCTTGGGTGGCAAAAGCCAGAGTACCATTTGGCTAGGCTTATATAGGCCCTAGGGCCTATAGCCTAGTAGCTACCTATGAACATGACAATGACCCCAAGCATACATCCAAATCAACAAAAGAATGGCTTCACCAGAAAAAAAAATAAAGTTTTGGTATGACCCAGCCAGAGCCTAGACCTAAATCCAATAGAAAATCTGTGAGGTTACCTGAAGAGGGCTGTGCACAAGAGATGCCCTTGCAATCTGACAGATTTGGAGTGCTTTTGCAAGGAAGAGTGGTCAAATATTGCCAAGTCAAGATGTGCCATGCTGATAGACTCCAACCCAAGAAGACTGAATGCTGTAATTAAATCAAAAGGTGCTTCAACAAAGTATTATTTTAAGGGTGTGCACACACAACAAAGTATTAGGTTAAGAGTGTGCACACTTATGCAACCAGCGTATTGTATGTTTTTATTATTTCCCCTAACAGATTTGTTTGGTTTTCAATTGAATTGTACAGATTATAGGTCACATTAAAGGTGGGAAAAGCTTTGAAATTATTTATTGTGGTCTCAATGTTTTTATATCACAACAAACTGCCATTTTAACTGGGGTGTGTACACTTTTTATATCCACTGTAAGCAGACATACCTAAATAAATAGTACAAAGACTTGGTAGAAGGCATGCATTCCACTTGCCTTTTTGTTTGAGGGTACCTACGACTTGAGGTAACAGCACTAATTTCCAGTTCTTCTATGATTTTCAGAATCTCTGGCTCACAAAATGAGGTCCATTATCTGATAATGCAAGTTCAGATTGTCTATGTATTGCAACTATTGGTTTCAGCACAGAAAAAGGACTTTGTTTTGTTGTCTTAAATTACAATTCAGTCTCTGCACTTTTAGCAAAAATCTGCACACAGATTTTTGTGAAGTGATTTTGATTTCTAAGCATGCTACAGAATTCATAGTTTTGAACTAGCCTTTCATTTTCTCCAGACATATTAAGTCCATACATGGCATCACATCCTTTCTTCATACACATTCATTTCTAGGTCTGATTCATACATTTTGTTTAGCATGCTTCCATGTAACTCTTAATGTACAATGCCATTGTCATTTTTTAAATTATACACCCAAACTTGAATATAAGAAATAACATCTCTATAATGAAGATAACCCATGTTACACATATGGTGTGACGCAGCATTACTGTCTACCCTGACATAATGACATCACACAGTCACTATACATCAGAATTATCCTCTGTGCTTTGCCAAAGTTCTTGTAGTTTCTGCTCTGACAATACCAGGAGACAAGCAATCCACATTAGCTAAATATGCTAGCCTGACAAGTTTGCATTGAGCTTGTTGGTCATATCATTGCTTTCATAATGACATGCACAGCAGCCTTCCATGTGATTTATGTAAATAGTTTTAAATATGTCCTGAAACTTTATGATCTGTTTTATTATGTTTTCACAATAGATATAATAATAGAATTTCTGACAACCAAGATCTATGACTATCATCTTTTTCTCAGTTTTACCTCCCACAACACTGTACCAAAACTATCATGACTTGCATCTGTCTTCAGAGTTGTAGGTTACAGCAAAACTAGATTTATTTTATAATAGAAATTGAGTGTAATTACTGTAATGACCAAATGTTAAAAAAAAAATCAAAGTTTTTATCTTGCTCTATCGACCAAAATCCATACTGTATCATGTTTTGGAAGTCTCCTTGGCAATGTTATATTTGACAAGTTAAGGATAATATTGAAATAATACTATGTCATGCCTAAGTAACACATAAGTTATTAATTACCATGATGCTTTTTTTTCTCAGAAATGTTTCTTTGTTTTAACAATACATTAATCCAATAAACTATTTGCAAATACAACTAACACAACTATATACAATGTCCATAACCATATACATACAAAATAGGGAAAAACATTTAGTATTTCTCTAACAATTTAAGTAATTTCTTCCAAGTAATTAACTGATGAGTTATCTCAGTTTTATAGTGGAGATTTCATGATTATATAATAATTTGGATAAATGAATGAATTTAGGGTTAAATAAGAGAGTAGACTTAGAGATTTCCAATTTTTTTGTGACAACTTTTCTAGCAATCGATACAATTGCCTATAATAGAGGTATTTGATTTTTAGGTATGACTTCTGGAAATGGTATATTAAATAGTATAAGAGAGTCAGAAACAATACATTTATCATCTAGTCCTTCAGCTTGGGGTGGCCTTGATATTTGCATATGTGCAACAGTAATCAGTGAGGAGCAGTGCTGTACCTGTAGTTAAATATGCTAAGTGTGAGCAGATGACACTGATTCTGTAAAATCTTAGACTTGTGATGAAATGCCCACATCAGCTTCCCACATTTGAATAGGCATAAAGTACCAACAAAACATAACAATGTGCAGAAGGATCGTTATGTGCATAAAGATTTTAAGTGGCAGTGGGCATGGGCCTGTGGGGATCTCTTACAATTAAAATGAGAACTTTCAATGATCTGAGCTGTGTGCCACTGCTCTACAACTTACCTAAAATGTTTTATGGTTTCTTCTTGTCATTGCAAAGGGTGTCCTTATATGAACACATTGTTTGGGCTTTTATAAGGTTTGGAAAGAGGGAAGATAAGAAAAAGGGGAGAGAGAACACAAGGGACACAGAAGGAACAAATTAAGACGACTGAGTAGGAGGAATAATGTTTTTATGGCAGATATCCCACCACATTTTCCATTTTTTAAGAGGGAAGTTGAGGAAGTAGCAAGGATAGAGGGTGCAGGAGAGAGGGTTAGGCAAAACTAAGGGAGGCCATATATATAAAAGACTAACAAGATAGGCAGGAATACGATAGTTGGCTGATATAAGTGGGGGGTCAAGTAGATGGCAGGCACAATAGGAAGGGGGAGGAGATGTGGAAATCAGCTAACACAACAGTCCAGAGGACCTCAATTATCACCCCTTTCTGATAAACCTGGAAGGGGGGACCCCAATGTTGACAGTATGGAGGATTCCTGTGGCTTGACATTTGTAGCTGACCAGGTTAATGAGTGTTGCACCTCCTGAATAAAGATTGTAAGGGTTGCAAGTACCTTTCCACCACCCAATAAACAAGTGCTTCAACTAGACCCTATGAGATTGCACAATTCCTTGGGAAGGGGCATATTCCCCAAACTTGAAGACTGTACAGTCTTGCATAACTGTCAGCCATCTGTTTTGTTGACGAAAGTGTGTTAATAAAATAGGTTGACGTGTGTGTGTGTGTGTGTGTGTGTGTGTGTGTGTGTGTGTGTGAGCATATCTCTCTCTCGATATATATATATATATATATATATATATATATATATATATATATATATATATATATATATATATATATATATATATATATATATATATATATATACACACACACACATACTGGATATAAAAAGTTTACACACCCCCTGTTAAAATGCCAGGTTTGGGTAAGATAAAAAAATGAGACCACAATAAATCATTTCAAAACTTACCAACTTTAATGTAACCTATAACCTGTACAGTTCAATTGAGAAACAAACAAATCTGTTAGGGGATAAATATAAAAAATAAAAAATGTACAACATGCTGGTTACATAAGTGTGCACACCCTTAAACTAATACTTTGTTGTGTGTGCACACCCTTAAACTGATACTTTGTTGAAGCACCATTTCATTTAATTGCAGCATTCAGTCTTCTTGGGTACACACTTGTCATCAATTAAAGAGAATCTGATTAACCCCAAATAAAGTTCAGCTGTTCTAGTAGGATTTTACTGATATTTACTCAGTTGCTTGCTACAACAAAAGCCATGGTTCGCAGAGAGCTTACAAAGCATCAAAGGGATCTCACTGTTGAAATGTATCAGTCAGGAGAAGGGTACAAAAAAATTCCACAGCATTGGCTATACCATGGAACACAGTGATGACAGTCATCAAAAAGTGGAGAAAATATGGGACAACAGTGATGTTGCAAAGAACTGGATGTCCCTCCACAATTGATGAAAAGATAAGATGAAAACTGGTCAGGGACACTGCCAAGAGGCCTACAGCAACACTAAAGGAGCTGCAGGAATTTCTGTAAAGTACTGGTTGTGTACAACATGTGACAACAATCTCCCATATACTTCATATGTAGGGTTGGAAGACGGAAGCTTTTTCTTCCAAAGGCTTGGCTAAGATTTGCAAAACAATACATCAAGTCTCCCAAAAGCATGTGGGAAAATGTGTTATGGTCTGATAAGACCAACGTTGAACTTTTTGGCCACAATTCCAAAAGGTACATTCAGTGCAAAAACAAAACTTTGCATCACAAAAAGAACACCATCCCCATAGTTAAGCATGATGGTGGCAGTACCATCATCTGGGGTTGCTTTTCTTCAGCTAGAACTGGGGCTGTAGTCAAGGTGGAGGGAATTATGAACACTTCCAAATACCAGTCACTTTTGGCACAAAACCTTCAGGCATCTGCCTGAAGGCAGAAGATGAAGAGGAATTTCACCTTTCAACACAACAATGACACCAAGCATACATCCAAATCAACAAAAGAATGGCTTCACCAGAAGAAAATTAAAGTTATGGAATGGCCCAGACAGAGCCCAGATCAAAATCCAATAGAAAATCCGTGGGTTGGCCTGATGAGGGCTGTGCACAAGAAATGCCCTCGCAATTTGACAGACTTGGAGTGCCACTGCAAGGAAGAGTGGGCAAATATTGCCAAGTCAAGATGTGCCATGCTGATAGACTGCTACCCAATCAAAAGATGCTTCAACAATGTATTAGTTTAAGGGTGTGCACACACAACAAAGTATTAACTTAAGGATGTGCACACTTGTGCAACCAGCATATTGTAAGTTTTTTATTTTTTTATATTTTTCCCCTGACAGATTTGTTTGTTTTTCAATTGAATTGTACAGGTTATAGGTCACATAAAAGGTGGGGAAAGTTTTGAAATGATTTATTTTGGTCTCATTTTTTTATATCATAAAAACCTGTTTTTTTAACAGAGGTGTTTTAACATTTTATATCCACTGTGTATGCATATATATATATATATATATATATATATATATATATATATATATATATATATATATATATATATATGTGTGTGTGTGTGTGTGTGTGTGTGTGTGTGTGTGTGTGTGTGTGTGTGTGTGTGTGTGTGTCTCTCTCTCTCTCTCTATATATATATATATATATATATATGTGTGTGTGTGTGTGTGTGTGTGTGTGTGTGTGTGTGTGTGTGTGTGGTGTGTGTGTGTGTCTCTCTCTCTCTCTCTATATATATATATATATATATATATATATATATATATATATATATCTGGGTCCCCTTCAGTAGATCAAACTTTTATAAGTTCGAACCTCATATGGCGAAGACCATGTGTTCGAACTTGTAAAAGTTTGATCGGACTGAATGGAGATCTCTCTATGGTGCGGATTGGGAAGATTTCCCTTTTCCGCAATGTAGTGCGATCATGGAGTTAGTGTATTCAAGTAGGAGGGTGTGGGGGTGCAACTACAGATGTTTAGTTTTGTTTTTCATTGTTTTTTTTTTTTTTTGCTTTTTTCTTCAATGTTCGAACTTTTACAAGTTCGTACATATGGTCTCGACCATTTGTGGTTCGGACTTGTAAAAGTTCAATCTACTGAAGTGGATCCATATATGTATATATATGATGTATATATATGTGTGTGTGTGTGTGTGTGTGTGTGTGTGTGTGTGTGTGTGTGTGTGTGTGTGTATGTGTGTGTGTGTGTGTGTGTGTGCATGTGTGTGTGTGTATATATATATATACATATATATATATATATATATATATATATATATATACATGTATATATATATATATATATATATATATATATATATATATATATATATATATATATATATATATATATATATATATATATATATATATATATGTATATATATATATATATATATATATATGTATATATGTATATATATATATATATATATATATATATATATATATATATATATATATATATATATAGATAGATAGATAGATCTACTTTAGTTAATCAAATTAACAGAACATTGAAACTTGAATAACTGAAACAAGAAGAACAAACATTTGCAGCAGCGAGTGTGCACAAAATTGGAACTTAGAACATTGATTTAGCTATATATTTTGAATGCTGATTGCAGTATAGTAAGGATCGGAAAATCTACTTTTTTCCTCACTGTACTGCAATCTCAAAGTTGGTATATATAATTTGCAGGGAGTGTGGGGTGCAGGGGAGCTTGACCCCTGCAAAAACATAAAAAAATTACACATACCTGCAAATTATATATACGTACTCTGAGATCGCACTACAGAGAGGAAAATGATTGATTTCCCAATCCTCACTGTACTGCGATCTGCATTCAAAATTCATAGCTTGCTCAATGTTCTAACTTCTGATCTTCTGCAGTCTCTCTGTTGTAAATACTCATTCTTCTTAGCTCAGTTATTTAAATTTCGGTGTTCTATTAATTTGATGAACTAAAGTAGATCTATATATATATATATATATATATATATATATATATATATATAAATATATATATATATATATATAATATATGTATATATGTATATATATATATATATATATATATATATATATATATATATAGATTATGGGTCTGATGAAGTTAATTGAAACATCACTAGATTGATGATAAAAATATTGACAAAAAAATAAATAAATAATAACCAATGACATACACCCTGGGGTTCAGCAAGCAGCCTTGCAGGAATAAGTTATTCCTGCATGGCAGGGACTCTTCCTGTTCAGTACAGCAGCATGCCATGCATATTTAGGAATGCATACTGCCCTGCTTGGTTACATGTGTGAGCACAGGGTGTGTGTCTGATAGCAGAGCTCTCACAATACACATGCCCCCTGCACTCCAGAATTGCCTTTCAGCAATTAAAAGTGAGCGAGAACACTCATAACACCCCCAACCCATCAGGAAAACAAATCTCTGGTCAAAGACATAAGGGACAATTGTCCCTACCAAGCATACCTCTCAACGTACAGATTTTCACAGAACGCCCAGATTTTTGTCTCAACATTTGGTGTGTTCCCCCTAAAATCTGTACCTTTCTAGCAAATAGCTGAGAACTGAAGTAATTAAATAATGACAAAACGTTTGAGTTAAAGACTCCACACATCCTTCAAAAAATGTAAAACCTATTATTCTATCAACTTTTTTAAGTTTGTAAGAGCAATATTTAAACTCTGTCTGTATTTGTCCTCCCATCATTCGGGGCTTTGTCCAGATATTTTTCTCTAAGAAGTTGAGAGGTGTGCTTCCAAATCAAAAGTTATTAGGATACCACAGGTAGCATAAGTACATAGCACACACCTCCCAACCCATCAGAGTAAGGAATGTGGACAAAGCCAAAAGGGACAATTGTCCCACAAAGCAGAAAGTTGATAAAATAACAGGTTCAGCATTAGCAGGGATATTCTTAATATCCCAGGGATATTCTGAAGAGTATAGATAAAAAAACACAACAAAACATTTTTTTTTTATAAATGTGATAAAGTTTAAATGTAGCTGCGCGGGTGTGCCCGTTGCTTAGCTATGCTTAGTCCAGCTTAAACAACACATGAAGTTAAATAGAAAGAGATATCCAACACAAGCAGTATTGCAATAGTGTAGTGCTTAGAGCGTGCACTTTGCACCAGCCATTCCCAGTTTGATCCCCACTATAACCAATTACAATTTTGCATTTAACAGCAGAACATAAACATTTTTTTTAGTATTACCTACTAAATAACATATATTTGTTAACTGTAGTGCTGCGTTAGGTCCAGATGTGAGGTGTTAGTTTAATAAAGTTGTGAAATCCCCATATAAACACAAGTGCCCCATACAGAATAGTCACACATGAATAAATGTAATGAAAGCACATTGGGGGATGTCTGGGACAGTAAACAAATTTATAATATGTAATGAATGATGAATCAATGCCATATAGCAGATAGTCTGTAAAATGAAAAATAAGCAATGCTAAGCATAACACAGCTATGCTTACCAGGTGTAAGCATTGTGTAAATATGACTGCTAAGGAATGAGCAGCCCAGCTAAATGGATTTTCCCATCGTAAACAAACAAACAACCTGTCCCTTTAAGCAATGCCAACTTAGCTAAGCAGGTTTGCATGTAGCTTAGCTTAGCTCAGCATATTCAAAACCGTCCAATCATGGAAAACTGCAGGAAATCAGCTGTATTTAAACCCCACAGACAGGAATACAGCTCATAACTGGTTGCAGCTTCCCACTGTAGGCAGGATGGCAAGAGTTGGATAGGGATTGCACTTCCAGGCACATCACTGGGGCATACAGGAGTCCAAGGTCATGGTAGGACTCCTGGTAAAAAAAACATGATGAGAGACTGCTGTAGGGCCAGTACCAGGGCTCCCAATATAAAGCAAAAGCCTGGGACTGTCTCACCCTTGATCTCACCAGTGCCACTGGTATCCCTCAGACTGGTGAGCAGGTCAGGCACCACTATGCTGACTTGAAGTGGAGAAAGAGGGAGCTCTTGGATGAGTGTGTCCAAAAAGCAAGGCAGAGGGTTTATGTCCCAGCAGTCTGTAAGTAGTCATACCATTACTGTTTACAAAAGTCCAGTGTGTGTATGTGATGACTAGGTATGCCTAAATATGTCTCTATTTCCTTTACAGCTGCAGCTGAGTGGGCTGTGTATCATGAAACCCATGCTAGTAGGCTGCAAAGGCTGCAATGTGAGGCTGGTGAGTAACAATTCTGCTTGTAGTAGTCATACCAAATAAATATAAAGTAGTAGAAAGTCACCTGGCAGTATAAAAACTGTTGTATGGGTTGTACTAAATAAACCAGACAATATGACAGTAATAGTCCCATGTAAGTCATATTTAAATAAAATTGTAACTGCCTGGCAATAAAGCTCTAAATCCTGGACTGGTTGTGTCTACTCTGATATTGCATGGCATTTATTGTTGCAGTCTATGAATAGTAATGTTATGTTAACCACTGTTACCCACACTGTGCTACATAAAAAAATGTCTAGGAATGTCTGTATAAGACTGTTGTAAGTACAAGATCAGATTGTACAACCAAGTGAGACTTAGACAGAAAACACTGAAGGGATCGAAAGCAATATCCAAATAGCACACTCTACTGCGACTTACATTGTTGTATTTTTAGCAGACACAGCCATGGTTCGAATCCTGGGAGTGGTAGTAAGCTTTATGCATAATCATACCTCTCAACTGTACAGATTTTTCAGAATGTCCAGATAATTTGCCAATATTTTCTGCCTGTTCCTCTGTCCCCCTGGAAATCAGTGGGATGATCTCAGAATTGTAGCCATGAAATAATGAATTACATTTGAATTTCAGACCTCAAAACCTTCAGAAAATGTATATTAAAACAAATCCTGTCACTCTAGCAACTCTTCAGGTTTATGACAGCAATATTCAAAACATGTCCCTATTGGTACCCCCATGTTGTTAAGCTTTATCTAGAGTGTGTGCATTAAGAGATTGAGAGGTATGTACATACTATTAACTGGAATCTGGGAATATGTGTGGAAACAGTCACGTGGTGTTAACAAACATTCTCTCCACAGGTCTACCAGGTAAGAGATGTAACAATTTAGCTATAAGACAGTTGAAGTATACACTGTGTACAAACATACCACTGCCCAAACCAAGACCATAGGGTATTGTAATAATACCTGTACCTTAATGATTAGAGCAATGGTCATTAAAGTTGTGAGTACTACAAGGATATATAAGTTGTTAATTGACATCTCTCTCTCCCCCCACCATATCTGCAACAATAATCTAAATATACAGATCAATGGGTATGTTTACACCAAACCTACTGTTGGGACATATGTCCCCTATTGTTCAATAAATATTGAAATGTGTTTCTATTAATGTTCCATGTTGAAATACTATGATTTGTGGTCTGTTGCCATCAATGTAACCTGCATTCTATTGTAATGGCCACTGTGGTTCCATATATGCATGTGTTCTGTTTGCTATGCAACTGTTCAAAATCTGGTGTTTGGGGTAAATGGGAATATCTATGCATGCTGTTATAACTAATCCTGGATTGTGTTGACTATTAATAACCCACATATGTTTTAAAACTGCAACACCATAGCACGTATGGGAAGGCAGGTCCCAGTGGACCCACCTCTCCCACTTGATCTGGCCATGGCACTGGGCTCCAGTATGCCTGGGACCCACCCTGGGACCTCCACATCTGCTGGTCCTGCACCACCTTTGGGTGGAGTCACCTCAGGGGATGGGGCTCGGCCCCCCGGGAGTGGGCACGGACAGGATCCTGTTACCTGAAGTCAGGTCCAGGGACTGGTGCGTAGTGAGCTCTGAAGGGAGTTTGGAGATCTGCTACATCCAGCTTGAGGGTCGCATGGTGCATTTAGAGAGTCAGCCTGCTCCTCCTGCTCAGCCCACAGCACAGCCACCTTCGGGGCTATGAAGGTGCAGTGGTGACTGCACATGGGTGGGGACCTCAGTCCCACTGTTTCCATTTGGGGGCTCTTGGGCTTCCAATTTTGAAACACCCATCCCCATCCAAGGTGTTTACCCCCACATTTGTCATATACCACCCCTGTATGCTGTCTTGTTTGTCTTGTCTGTATTCCTACCCAACCTACCTCCCCAAATATTCCTACTATCCTTCCCCAACATCCCACTCTCACCTTAAAAAAGGGCAATCTGTTCTCAAGCAAAATAATTTTGCCCCATACATAACTGTCCATTTTGCACGTGTTCACTGCACACATGTAATCTGGTCTAATTGGCTTCACAGCACATTATTGCTGTCCTCACCCCTCTCTCAGACATTTGAGTGCCCAAATCTACCTCCAAATTCAGTACATATGCACAGCTGTTGCTGTAGAAGAAATGGATAGCTATGGACCTTCCCTACACCCATCCTGCACATCCCTAGCTACTTTCCATATTGTTTTTCCCTCTGCATGCCCTCTTTCTCGACACTTTCCTATCACTCATTTTTTTTCTTTTCTTTTAAAGAAATTAGCACAGGGGTAAGTGGGAGTAAGCTCTTTTAAGCAGTAGTAAGTGGGTTTAAGCCTATTTGTGCAACAGCAAGCAATAGCTACACAGATTAAGCATTGTCAGGCTAACATTCTGTATGCTTATTTAACCAGAAGTTAGCTTTGCTTACCATCACAGAAACCCGCTTACAACTGCTTAAAAGTACCTTAATCACTCTGTCTCCAAAAGCTCTTGTTCTGCCCAGCAAAAAAAATAATCAGCCCTTGCAAGGCTTGAACCCAGCACCCTGCACACCATATCCACAGTGATTTGCCACTAAGCCATTTGGTCTGTTTATCAATGCGACATTTGCTCAAACTTATCATGCAGTACAGTCATTCAACAGTAGGGAAAATGCATGCATATGTATCTCTCTCTCTCTCTATAAATGTAAATATATATATATACATATATGTATGTATATATATATATATATATATATATATATATATATATCTATATATGGGTCTACCTGACAACACCGACACATCACAACACTGACAACGAAATCACCGACACCACATAACCGACAGTTCACAAACACGAAACCTCACATGCCTGACACACCATAATACTGACAATCAATAAACAAAACAAATCCCCTGTCCAAAAAGCACACACACAACACAAGCACACCAAAATCCTTACAAACCCACACTAAACCTCACATACACAACTGTCTACAACCTTAACCCAAACCCTAACCCTAAGGTCCATCACTATCGCACACTGACCTAACCCGCGCCCTAACCCTAACTCACTTAACCCACCCCTAACCCAAAGACTATCACTACCGCACACTTACCTAACCCGAGCCGTAACCCTAACTCACTTAACCCACCCCTAACCCAAAGACTGTCACTATCGCACACTCACCTAACCCGCGCCCTAACCCTAACTCACTTAACCCGCCCCTAACCTAAAGACTATCACTACCGCACACCTACCTAACCCGCGCCCTAACCCTAACTCACTTAACCCACTCCTATCCCTACAGACCGTCAATATCTCACACTTACCTTACTCGCACCCTAACGTCCGTCACTACCGCATACTTACATAGCATTTTCCCATGTCGGTGTTCTCAGCGTCGGTGTTTTCATCCATCGGTATTCTCACTTGTCGATCTTCTGGCATCGGTGTTCTCATTGTCGGCATTCTAAGCTGTCGACGTTGTCAGGTAGACCCATATATATATATATATATATATATATATATAAATATATATATATATATATATATATATATATATATTTATTTATTTTATGTATATATGTTGACATATGTGTCTATATATATATATATATATATATATATATATATATATATATATATATATATATATATATATATATATATATTGCATTCGCACATTGGATCCACATTCTGAACCTCTCACTGCAAAACATCTGACCAAAGGCACTGTTAATGGTGGTGAAGGGGCCCAAAATAGGGATCAATTGTAATTATTGCCATTATCCCTTCCTCCACAGTTGAACTGATCTGCCTTGCAACACAATAACCAGCACTTGCAAGTCTTGAACCCAGGACCCTGCACAGCATAGCCACAACAAGTTAACAGTAAGCCATCTCAGCTGCAAGCACACACATATACACACACACATGCACACACACACACACACACACACACACACACACACACACACACACACACACACACACAAACACACACTTACAGGTGAGGTGGCACAAAGATATTACACAGACCTCTCATTACCCAACGGTCAACATGCATGACATATGGCACTCAACAGCATGCACTGCAGCTAAAATCAATCCTTGTTACCGACAATATACATCTCTGTGATGCATGAATTATGTTAGTAGGTGATGCCCCTTCCCTGGAACATACTGCACCCAGGTACACAGTATTGCTGTGCACCTGTTCAGCACCCTGGCATGCACTTTACACCATACCTCACAAGTGTACACACCATTGCTGAATGTGTATATGTGTGGCAGTTATGTTTGCTCTGTTGCTCACAGCGTCTATGTGTTTGTCTGACACATATCTGGTATGATATGAGGACAGATGTCAACAGCGAATGCCTGACCTCTGATTTGCAGATCTCATCATCAGCAGTGCATGTATGAACAATAAAATCCAATTACACTGACAGCCTTCAAAGCTTACTGTGGCTATAAGGAGTGTACATACCCTTATTGACATACCAGCCTCTTCCCTGATATGCAATGGGGCCACAATACTGTATATGGTAACATTACACACACCTGATATGTGACCTATGACCTGTACAATCAAATGCAGTATCAAACAAATGTGTTAGTTGTGCAGATGCTGACTAAGATGCTTACAATATGTGGGTTGCATAAGTGTACACACCATTAACTAGATGGGTTGTTGCAGCACCTGTTAAGTAAACTACAGCAGTCATTATTCCTGGAAGGGGTATACAAGCATGGCCCATCTTCACTTGCCAGTATTTGGCAACTCTGCCTTACAAATGTCCCCAACTCTGCCAGATTGTAAGGTCATCTCATGTGCACAGCTCTTGGAGGTCACACAGTGCCTTCACTATTGCTCTGGAGTCAGGGTTATGTCTGGCACATTTCATGACCTTGACTGTGTTCAGATACAGCCATTCTTAGTGAGCTTTGGATGTATGCCTCAGTTCACTGTTGTGTTTCAGGATGACACCCTTTCCCATTCTCAGCCTTATTGCAGAGGCTTTATAACTGTGGGCCACACATGAGTGTCATTTTGCAGTGTTCCAAATTCAGAACACCATGTCTACTGGCCTAGTTCCGTCTAATGAACAGCAAACCTAAAGATGTACACTGGCACCTGCAAGGTACAGATGGGGATGGTGGGCCTAAGGTGGAGTGAGCTGTTGCTTGTGCACCTCATGTATCTTTATTAATACTGTCTGTAGGTTTAAGCCTTGGTCTCGGTACACCATTACACTTTGCACACCATTACACTTTGCAACGCATGCCTTTGGGAGACTTGATGTTATACATATGCTACCTGTAGAGAGCCCTGGATGATTTTTCCAGTCGAATAAATAACTCTTCCATCTGATTACCCTAACCCATAGGCCATGCTTATGCAGAGTCCATTTGATTCCCAACACAGGTACTGCACAGGCAGTACTTGCTAGACATTCCTGCAAGTCCCTCAGTGTTGCTAAATGTTTCTGGGCAGCCTCCATGACCAGATTGCAACATGTGTTGTCATCTGTCTTGGATGGGCATCCATTTATTTCTACATTAATGTTGTCCCATACTTCATAGTCACATACATGAGTGTCTGCACTATTTACCATGGTATATGCAATGGTGAGGTAAGGCTATGTCTCCCACTCCTGAGTTCTACCTTTTGGATATGGGATCCATTCCATGATTTGTAAGATGTGTGCAAGCCACTGCTGCCTTTGTTGCAGGTGAGTGGGAAAATGCCATGGATATACTTCTTGGACAGCAGACCATTGCTTGGTGTGACATTGAGAGCCTGTACTTGATGGAAGGTATGTACTCAAGAAGAGTGAATGCAGTCAGTACGTCAAAAGCTGCTTCCACAATATGTTATTTGGAATGTGTGTACACATATGCTTCCAGTGTTTGTTAAGGTATATATTCCCATATTTGTTGTCCTAACATTGGATTCCATATTACATATTCATTGCTCATGTTAGGATCACATTAAAGGTTGTAAAATGTGTGGAATGCGGCATTGTGATATGCCATTGTGTAGATCTGTAACAGGTGCCATTGTAATAGTGGTGTATACACTGCTGTAGCCACTGTATAAGAGTAATGTTTCAGACATGTCCCTACTCTAGGCCATTTGCTCCACCATTATGATCATCTTTGTCCACACATCTTGCACTGAAAGGTTGTTAGGTATACTGCAGGACTCTAACATACCCTTCAGATATATCACCATGGTGACCACTGTGATGCAGTGCAGTTAACAGCAACAATAAGTGAACATGTACAGCATGCATTATGGGTAGGTGTGTTAAATGTGTGCATGGCAAATACCATGGCAATAACATGGCCGGTGTATTAGCAAACCTGAACAAAACAACTCCATACTCACCAGCTACAGGCTGCTGCTCCAGTTGTATACCAGAGAGACCTACATAGCTGTGTGAGAAATGTAATGTCAGTAGCTCACCTGTGGCACTGGTATAGGGTAAGAGCAGTATTTCAATACATTAACAGTACAAACCCACAATACCAGAGATTATGCACATCTGTTCATCACTACACTGCAGCAACGGATTATGTTATCTGACATATGCATGAAGATGTTTTGCAGATGAAGATGGATAAGCAACAGTAGTCTACTAATGTGCCCTGGGCCTTACCTGCATGTTCCTTGTCCATTGTGTGGGTAGCAACCACTTCCACAATGCTATTGTCAGGTTTCTGGCTTGGCTAGTGGGCAGGTGCCACAAGACTGACAAGGAGCTCCTCAGCATGTGTCAGTAGGGACTGGATGGCATGAACCCCACCTGTGGCTAGCTGGTCCCTCCTAACTGCAGCAGCATGCTGACGGGTGTGGTGGATGAGATCAGTGCAACAATGTTGCACCTTCTCATAACTGTGGTTATGTAGGCCAACATTGTAAACCCTGTGGACAAGCTCATTCCACAGGGCAGTCCTCTCCTGAAGATCATGGACCATACGTCCAAAGAATGTTCTGTGGTGATTCACAAGGAAGTTTATTATTATATCATTCTCCTGTGGAATATAGGCAGGGAGATGCTCCCAGGACATGGTACGTGGAAGACATAAACAGGAAAAAAACATCTGAGGACCTCATACTGCAAGGATGTCATAGTTATTAATTGACATATCTCTCTTTCTCTCCCCTCCCCACCATATGTGCAACAATAATCTGAACACACAAATCAATGGGTATGTTTACACCGAGCCTACTGTTGGGACATATATCCTATTGTGCAACAAATATTGAAATGTGTTTCTATTCATGTTCCATGTTGAAACACTATCATTGGTGGCCTGTTGCTATCAATGTAATCTGCATGACATTGTAATGGCCACTGTGGTTCCATATATGCATGTGTTCTGTCTGCTATGCAACTGTTCCAAATCTGGTGTTTTGGGTTAATGGGAATATCTATGCATGCTGTTATAACTAATCCTAGATTGTGTTGACTATTACTAACCCACATATGTTCTAAAACTGCAACACAATAGCATATTTGGGAAGGCTTTTCCCAGCAGAAACACCTCTCTCACCTCATCTGGCCATAGCACCAGGCCACAGCACATCTGGGACCCACCCCAGGACCTCCTCATCTGCTGGTCATGCACTACCTTCAGGTCGAACCACCTCACGGGATGGTGCTCGTCCCCCCCCGGGAGTGGGCAAAAACAGGATCCTGTCACCTGAAGTCAGGTCCAGCTTGAGGCCCTCATGGTGCAATTAGAGGGTCAGCCTGCCCTGCCTGCTCAGCCCCCAGCACAGTCACCTTCAGGTCCGTGAAGGTGCAGTGGTGACTGCCCATGGGTGGGGACTTCAGTCCCACTTTTTCCATTTGGGGGCTCACGAGCTTCCAATTTCCAAACACTCCTCCCCATCCAAGGTGTTTACTCACCATGTGTCATATACTGCCCCTGTATGCTGTCTTGTCTGTCTTGTCTATCTTCTGACCCAACCTCCCTCCCCAAATATACCTACTATCCTTCCCCAACATACCACTCTCACCTTAACAAAAAAGGACAATCTGTTCCCAACAAGAACTTCACTCCATACATAATTATCCATTTCACACCCACTTACAACTGCTTACAGGTGCCTTAATAACTCTTTATCCAACAGCCCTTATTCTGGCCAGCAAATAAATTATCAGCCCTTGCAAGTGTCTAACCCAAGACCCTGCACTTCATATCCACAGCAATTTACCGCTAAGCCATCTGAGCTGCAGATATGTGTGATGTTTTCTCAGACATATCATACAGCACAGTCGTTCAACAGTAGGGGAAATGTATATATATATATATATATATATATATATATATATATATATATATATATATATATAGAGCATCTTCTGCATGGAGACATGCATGAATGGGCATACCTTCTTTGAAGGTTGTGCATCAGGGCTGGCAACTCGGCACGTAAAAATCAACTGCCAATCATTAGCAGACCGGAGTTCCACTGTGGCGACCCCTAACCAGGAAAAGCCAAAAGACACACACATATATATATATATATATATATATATATATATATATATATATATATATATATAGGTTCATAGGTTCATAGGTAAGTACTAGGCTATCTGCCCATGGGCATTTATAAGCCTAGCCACAGAGTGATGGCTTTCGCCTCCCCATTAGATTAGTAACCTGGGCCTCTGTCAACAGGGCTCCTGAAGTGATCCCAGGGTAGAACTTATGATTATCCATCCACTCATCAAGATTTCTCTTGAAAAGGGTCAGAGAGGAGCTCTGTCGAATATGGATTAGGATTCTATTCCAGAGTGAGGGGAGTTGCTGGGACAGGAATCTATCCCTCCAACATGTCCTGTTTATTGTTATACATAGGTTCAAGTCACTAGAATGAGTGATTCTGAGGGATCTCGTTTTTTTGAGGTGAAGCATGTCCATTAGTTCAGGGTTTGACATGGCCCTATAGGTCAGACATAGGTCACCTCTGAGAAGACGGTAAGTGACTGAGAAGAGCTGGAGCTTTTTTAGTTGTGCTTCATAGGGTAATTGTTGAAGGCACTTAATCCTCTTAGTGAGGTACTTCTGTGGTCTTTCTGGTTGTTGCAGGTGTCTAGTGAGGTACATCCCAAATGGGGCATTGTACTCTATTATGGGCCTAACGAGTGAGGAGTAAAGGGGCACAATCACCTCCTTGGATCTGGATGAGAAACCCTTTGTGATCAGGTGTGCCACATATAAGGATTTCCTGACCATGTGGTTATCAAAGGAGAGCATGCTATCTACTTGGGTACCCAGGTCCCTAATTACTTCTTCTTTACTTAGTGGATTCCCATCTATGTGGTAGTTTGTAGGTACTTTGTTTTTCCCAAATGGGATTACTATGCATTTTTGGCATTTAGCTTGAGGCCGTGACTTTAACACCAGGTGTTTGTCTCTGTGAGACCCTTTTGCAGGATGTCTGTGTCAGCTGGAGAGTCAATTATTGCACCCAATTTACAGTCATCTGCGAACCTGGTTAGCCACAGTCCCTCCACCTTTGCCTGTACTTCGGAGAAATATATACCGAACAGGAGGGGTCCCAGGACTGAGCCCTGTGGGACTCCGCTTGTGACTGGTTTAGAGTCAGACATGGCGCCTGTCACTCTTAGTATGTAGGTGCTGTCTGAGAGCCAACTGGCAACCCATCTCGTGACATAGGGGTTAATATTTAAGCTGGTGAGTTTGTCTATGATTCCTGAGTGTGGGATGGTGTCGAACACCTTAGCGAGGTCCAGATATGCAGTGTGGACCACCTTCCCTTCATCTATGGCCTTGGGGACTGTTTCAAAGAAGTCGACCAAGTTCAGGAGGCAAGATCTCCCTTTAACAAAGCCGAACTGGGTGGGGTCCAGCGTCTGGAGGTTCCCAATGTCCCTGTTAATGAGCTCCATGATAATGCATTCCATGGCTTTGCAGACCAAGCTAGTCAAGCTTATAGGGCGATAGTTCCCAGGGTCAGTTGTGGCACCACCTTTGTGGAGTGGTACGACTGTTGCTGTGCGCCATTCTTTGGGTACATATCCTGTAGAGAGGCTGAGTTTGAATAGTGATTTGAGATGGAGGGTTAGTTCATTTTGAAGCTCGTGTAAGACATAACCTGGGATAGCATCTGGTCCCATTGATGCTGTGTTTTTGGCCTTTGTAAGGGCTGTCTTTACTTGTGTGTCTGAGATATCTGGAGCACCACATTCATTTGGGATGGGTGCTAGCCCCTTTGGTGGAGAGGGAGGGGTGAAGTTTGCACTGAACTTGTCAGCCAGGGTGTTGGCAATGTCAGTTGGTTCAGTGTATTTATGGCCATTATGCACTAGCTCGGAGCATATCTGAGAGTTTGCCCCTAGACTCTTGACATAGTTAAAGAAGGCCTTTTGGTTATCCTTAGTGTCATTGGCTATTTTTCTTTCGAAGTTGGCCTTGGATGATTTAATGAGGGACTGCAGTTTTTTACTGATGTTAATCAGAGATGCCTTCTTATTTTGGGATTTTGTTGTATCTTGCAGGAGTTTCCTCCTTCTGTTGTAAAGTTTATTTATAGCTGGGGTCCACCAGACTGGCTTCCTCTTTTTTGATGAGTTGGTCTTGGTTTTACTTGGGATGGCTCGGTCCATGCATTCTTGAAGGTGTTCATAGAATGCACTTGTAAAGGATTCTGCCGATGGGTCATCATTTTCCATTTGATTGGGAGCTTTGAATCTTCCCACCTCGGTCTTGAGGAGTATGAAGTTGGCTTTAGTTTTTTACCTTGATTTCCTTGACTGGGGGGGGGGGGGTCTGACCAGGTCCAGTATGTTGTCACCTCTTGTGGGAGTGGTGATCAGCTGTTCAAGGGCATTTGAGTTTATAAACTCAAGGAAGCACTGGGCTAGGGCATTTGAGCTTGAGAAGTTTTCCCAGTCAATGTTTGGATAGTTGAAGTCACCCAGTAGCATGGTGTTGGGTAGAATCTTCATACTTTCTAATGTTCTCAGGAATGCTGCGTGAGCATCCTGAGACAAGGTGGGAGATCTGTAGCAAGCTATAAATTGAGCAGTCAATTTACCCTCTGTCAATTGCACTTGGATGGTCTTAGATTCCGCGTGCTGAGCTACTAACCTGGAGGTGTGTGTGTTCTTGATGAATATGGACACACCCCCTCCTTTTGTGTTCCGGTCCTGGTTTTGGGACCTAAAGGTATGGTAGGAGTTATAGCCTGGTAGTGCTGGGGTGCTCTCTGGAGCCTTGAACCAGGTTTCTGTCACTGCACATACGTCGATTTCTTCTATACTAAGGAGAGCCTTGTATATATACATGTGTGTGTGTGTGTGTGTGTGTGTGTGTGTGTGTGTGTGTGTGTGTGTGTGTGTGTGTGTGTGTGTGTGTGTGTGTGTGTGTGTGTGTGTGTGTGTGTCTGTATATATGTAGACATACATCTGTATATATATATATATATAGATAGATAGATATGGAGTGCAGTCACAAATCGGATCCACACTCTGAAACTCCTTCCTCCACGGCTGCACTGTTCTGCCTTGCTACAAAACAGTGTCACATGTGGACACAGCCTAACATTAAGGGGGATATACAGGGACAGATCGTAGCTATGCCTATTACAAACCTATGAAGTTTGTGCATGATACTTTTCACATTATCATGACTGTTCTGACGGTGGTGGGGTCTGAAACTCATGTGTCTATCATGACTTCATTACTTCCACCTTTAGCTATTTGCCAGACTAACACACATGTTTGGAGGAACAAAACAAATACTATTATGGCTTAAATCTTGACATTCTGTGGATATCTGCACAGTTGACAGGTATGGCCCACTGCCCACATGGCCAGATGTTATGTCCATAGCAGTTGTACAGCAAGACATCATTAAAGCAAGTCTTGATGGCACATGTAAATCTTCCAACATACCTGTTTTATTATTGTGCTCGCTTCTGTGTACCACTTGGATGTCTTCCTTGTTTTTTTTTTTTTTTTTTTTGTAGTCATTTTGTTTTTTAGTATTATTTTTTTCTCCCTTTTCTCTCTCTCTCTCTCTAAATATATATATGTATGTATATATATATATATATATATATATATATATATATATATATATATATATATATATCCACTACAGGGATTGAGCTGGTTTGAATAGGTTGCAGCAAGGCTTTTGTAGGTGATACTCATGATCAGGTGATGGCCTCTGCACCAATTGGTGTTTTCCACTTGCTAATTGCATGCAGCCAGCTGTGTAGTACTTCCAATAGCCAATGTCAATGCAACCCACTACTATAAATGACTACATCATGTGGGCATTATCCTTTACCTTTCCTGTATGGAGGACATCCTTCCTGTGTATGGGCAACAGTGTTACAAACTGCAGGTAGCAATACCTCTTTCAGCAAGCCTTGCAGACACAGGCCAGCCACATGTTTGTATAAGGTACAGACCTAGGGACAGTGTGTGAGTATTGCTGTTATATGCATAGAATGCAACTAGTTTTTCAGGGACTGTGTGTACATGCTAGTTTTGCATGGAATGCAGTCTGTCTGCATAGCTCTCAACTGTGGACCTGTCCACATCATGGCCAGAGGATTGGCTATTATGTTTTTTGTGTTCACCACACAGGTTTTGTCTCTGACATATCAGTGGCATTCTCTCCGTTGATTGCTATCAGTACATGGCAACATCCATTTGTGTTTCTGACTTCATATTCCTGAGTAAGGGCATGTTACAACCAACCCTGTAACACTAGCAACTTTCACAGTGTATAACAGCAATATTTCAAATATGGCCCTGTGTTCCAGCCTCTGTCTCCACATATATAACAGGCTTTGTCCAGATGTCATGCAGTAAGGGGTTGTTAGGTAATGGCCTATCATTATTTAGTGCTGGCATTCCTGCTATCATTCCAGTGATATTGTGGACTCCCACACAAATTGTGGGGTAGGGTTCATATATATGAGGGTTACAGCTGGACAAAACGTGTGTGACTTTGTGCAGTCTGGAGGTCAGTGTATGGAAAACGCTGTTATGTGCCCTTGTAAGACATTTTATGGGGGTGAGGTATTAAATGTTTTTAACCTAGGCTGTTAAAACATGTAAGGGATATCAGTGGTAAGAAACATTAATGTATATGGCTGTACATTTTCATACATTTCACCATGGGAACAGTGGCGGGCTACAGATTACTGTCTTACACACAGTTCTATTCGTCAGTGTGATAGTGACATTTTAAGTTAAGCATTGTTATGTAACAGATACATTTACATTGTGTCAACTAATACTTTTCCCCCTAGGGGTTGAGTGCAGAGTGTAATTGAAGGCTGCTGAACTACATCTGTAATTAAGTGTTGATTGTTTTTTATCTTCAAGGCAAGTGTTGTTTTTACTGTTGTACTACTTGAAGGCCTTAGCCTGGGCAGCAAAGTAAGTTATGTTTTTCAGATTACTGTATCATATGTTTTGTTTGAGAGTTGCATTAATCAGTTATTTTGTATTTCAAACTCCTAACTGCTATAAGAAATGGCATAAACAACTGAAATAGTACACAAATAAACATTGCTATGTATGCAGACTTGTATGTGGTGTCATGTCCTGTGCACTGTGTGTGGGTATATGTTTCATGCAATAATTTTCATTTGCAGGAAAGAATCAAACACTGGCCATTTGAAAAGGTGACAACTGTAGGACTGTAGGAACAATGGCTGTTTGATATGCTGTGCACCCTCTATATATACTCTTTTTATACATATGTATAAGTAGTGATATATTTATATGTGTAGGTATGTGTGTGTGTGTGTGTGTGTGTGTGTGTGTGTGTGTGTATATATATATATATATATATATATATATATATATATATATATATATATATATATATACATATATATATATATATATATATATATATATATATCTGTATATGTATGTATGTGTGTGTGTGTGTGTGTGTGTGTGTGTATATGTATCATTGGAATGTTTAATGCATCAACATTGTACATTCCCTATGGTAGACTGACTGTTCTGCATGATATGTTAGGACATCTTATAGCTGAGATGGCTTGCTGTTAACTTGCTGTGAGAGTCCTGGGTTCCAGACTTACAAGTGCTGGTTAATGTGTTGCAAGGCAAATCCATTCAGCTGTGGAAAAAGAGATAATGGCAATAATTACAACAGAACCCAAATTTGTGCCTATATATATATATATATATATATATATATATATATATATATATATATATATACACACACACACACACACGCATACATATATACATCTATATATATTTATGTGTATATATATATATATATATATATATATATATATATATATATATATATATATATATATATATATATATATATATATATGTACATTTCCCTACTGCTGAATGACTGTGCTGCATTTGAGAAGAAAACATCACATTTCTGTGCAGCTTAAACGGTTTAGTGGTAAATCACTGTGGGTATGGTGTCCTGGGTAAAAGACTTGTAAGGGCTGATTATTTTGTTGCTGGGCAGAACAAGGGCTGTTGGACACAGAGTGATTAAGGAAATTTTAAGCAGTTGTAAGTGGATTTGAGTGGCAGAAAGCAATGCTAACTTCCAGTTAAATAAGGTTACAGACAGTCTGACAGAGCTTAATCTGTGTAGCCATTGCTTGCCACCATGCAAACAGGCTTAAACCAACTTACTACTGCTTAAAAGTGCTTACTCCTGCTTACCCCCTTGCTAATTTCTTTAGAAGAAAAGAAAAAGGGGTAATAGGATAGTGGTGAAAAAGGGGGCATGCAGGGGGAAAAACAATAGGAAAAGTAGCTAGGGATGTGGAGGACGGGTGTAGGGAAGGTCCATAGCTGTCCATTTCTTCTGCAGCAACAGCTGTGCATATGTACTGAATTTGGAAGTAGATTTGGACACTCAAACCCCTGAGAGAGGCGTGAGGGCAACAATAATGTGTTGAGAAGCCAATTAGGCCAGATTACATGTGTCCAGTGGATATGTGTGCAAAATGGACAGCTATTTATGGGGTGAAATTTTTTTTTTGACAGCAGATTACCCTTTTTTTAGGTGAGAGTGTGATGTTGGGGAAGGATAGTAGATATATTTTGGGAGGTATCTTGGGTAGGAAGAGAGATAAGACAGACAAGACAGCATACAGGGGTGATATATGACACATGTGTTTGGTAAACATCTTGGATGGGAAGGGGTGTTTGGAAATCAGAACCTCATGAGCCCCCAAATGGAAACAGTGGGACTGAGTTCCCCACTCATGGGCAGTCACCACTGCACCTTCACGGCCCCGAAGGTAGCTGTGCTGGGGGCTGAGCAGGAGGGGCAGGCTGTCCCTCTAAATGTGCCATACAGCCCTCAAGCTGGCATAGAAGATCTCCAAACTCCCTTTGGAGCTTGCTATGCACCAATCCCCCGACCTGACTTCGGGTGACAGGATCCTGTCCAAGCCCACTCCCGGGCGGAGGACAAGCCCCATCCCCTGAGGCGGTTCCACCTGAAGGTGGTGCAGGACCAGCAGACAAGGAGGTCCTAGGTGGGTCCCAGGCATGCTGGAGCCCGGTGCCATGGCCAGATGAGGTGGGAGAAGTGGGTCCACTGGGACCAGCCATCCCATAAGTGCTATGGTGTTGCAGTTTTAAAACATATGTGGGTTAGTAATAGTCAACACACTCCAGGATTAGTTATAACAGCATGCATAGATATTCCCATTAACCCAACGCACCAGATCTGGAGCAGTTGCATAGCAATCAGAACACAAGCATCTATGGAACCACAGTGGCCATTACAATGACATGCAGGTTACATTGATAGCAGCAGGCCACTAATGATAGTATTTCAACATGGAACATTAACAGAAACACATTTCAATATTTATTCAACAGTAGAACATATGTCCCAACAGTAGGTTTAGTGTAAACATACCCCATTGATTTATGTATTTAGATTATCATTGCAGATATGGTGGGGGAGAAAGAGAGATGTCAATTAACAACTTATATATCCTTGTAGTACTCACAACTTTAATGATCATTGCTCTAATCATTAAGGTACAGGCATTATTACAATACCCTATGGCCTTGGTTTGGGCAGTGGTATGTTTGTACACTGTGTCTACTTCAGCTGTCTTATAGCTAAATTCTACAAATTTTACCTAATAGACCTGTGGAGGGAATGTTTGTTAACACTACCTGACTGTTTCTACAGATATTCCCAGATTCAAAGTTAATATTATGCACATACCTCTCAGTCTCTTATTGCACACACTCTGGACATAACTTGTCAACATGGGGGTACAAACAGGGACATGTTTTGACTATTGCTGTCATAAACTTTTAATATACATTTTGTGAAGGTTTTGAGGTCTGAAAAATCAAATGTATGTCATTATTTCATGACTACAATTCTGAGATCATCCCACTGATTTGCCAGGGAGATAGAGGAACAGGTAGAAAATATGAACCAATTATATGGACATTCTTAAAAATCTGTACAGTTGAGAGGTATGATTATGCAGACAGCTTACTACCACTCCCAGGATTTGAACCATGGCTGTGTCTTCTAAAAATACAACAATTTAAGTCACAGCAGAGTGTGCTACTTAGGTATTGCTGTCTATTCTTTCAATGTTTTCTGTCTAAGTTGCACAATCTGACCTTGTAATTACAACAGTCTTATACAGACATTCCTACACATATTTTTATGTAACACAGTGTGAGAAACACTGGTTGACACAACAGTACAATTCTGATATCAGATGTTACTGAATGCTACATGTCAGGCCATACCATAACTATCCATCATATACACAGGCTGGACATTAGTAAACAGTTATTAGTATGAGTACTTACACACTGCTGGGGCATCACCCCTCTACTTTGCTTCTTGGACCCACTCATCCAAGAGCTCCATCTTTCTCAGCTTCAAGTCAGCATAGTGGTGCCAGACCTGCTTACCAGTCTGAGAGATACCAGGGGCACTGGTGAGATCATGGGCAAGATGGTCTCAGGTTTCTGCTTTATATTGGTAACCTTGGTACTGGTCCTGCAGCAGACTCTCATCATGGTTTTTTACCAGGAGTCCTACCATGACCTTGGACTCCTGTATGCCCTAGAGCTTCACCCAGAAGCGCATGCCCTCACAAACTCCTACCATACTGTCTACAGTGGGAAGCTGCAACCATTTATGAGCTGTATTCCTGCCTGTGGGGGTTTAAATGCAGCCGATTTCCCACCCTTTGATGTGATTGGATGGTTTTGAATATGCTGAGCTAAGCTAAGCTGCAGGCAAACCTGCTTAGCTAATGTTGGCAGTGCTTAAAGGAACATGTTCAGCACTGCTTACCGATGGGCAAATCCCCTTAACTGGGCTTCTCATTGCTTAGCAGACATATTTACACAATGCTTACATCTGGTAAGCAGAGCTCTGCAATGCTTAGCATTGCTGATTTTTCATTTTACGGACTATCTGCTGTATGGCATTTAATCATCATTCATTATATATTATAAATTTGTTTACTGTCCCTGACATCCCCCAATGTGCTTTCATTACATTTATTCATGTGTGACTATATTGTATGAGGGCACTTGTGTTTATATGGAGATTTCACAACTTTATTAAACTGACACCTCACATCTGGACCTAATGCAGTACTCCAATTAACAAATATATATTATTTAGTAGGTAATAATAAAAAAAAATGTTTATGTACTGCTTTCATATGTAAAATTCATATTGTTTACCGTTGGGATCAAATTGGGAATGGCTATTGCAAACTGTACTCTCTAACCACTACACTGTTGCAATACTGCTTACATTGGATGTCTCTTGCTGTTTAATTTCTTGTGCTGTGTAAGCTGGACTAAGCGTAGCTAAGCAACGGGCACACCTGCACAGCTATTCTTAAAAGATATGGCGTTTATTAAAAAAAAAAACAGTTTTGTTGTATTATTTTATTTATACCCATCAGAATATCCCTGCTAATGCTGAACCTGTTATTTTATCAACTTTCTGCTTTGTGGGACAATTGTCCCTTTTAGCTTTGCCCACATTCCTTACTCTGACAGGTTGGGAGGTGTGTGCCATGTGCTTCTGCTACCTATGTTATCCTAACGGCTTTTGTCTTGGTAGCATACCTCTCATCATCTTAGAGCAAGTTATCTGGACAAAGCCTAAAATGATGGGACAAATAGGGATATATTTTAAATATTGCTCTTACAAATTTAAATAGTTGATAGAATAATAGGTTTTACATTAGCATGAATTTTCTGAAGGATGCAGAGTCTTAATGTCAAATGTTTTGTCATTATTTAATTACTTCGATCCTTAGCTATTTGCCAGAAAGGTACAGATTTTAGGAGGAACACACCAAAAATATGAGACAAATATCTGGGCATTCTGTGAAAATCTATACAGTTGAGAGGTATGCTTGGTAGGGACAATTAGCCCTTATGCCTTTGACACAGATTTGTTATCCTGATGGGTTGGTGGTGTTACGAGCATTCTCACTCACTTTTAATTGCCAAAAGTCAATTCTGGAGTGTAGGGGATGTGTGTATTTTGAGCGCTCTGCTCTCAGACACACCCCTGTGCTCGTACATGGAACCATGTCTGTTTTAAAGCATGGGAGCACGCCTTCATAAATATGCAAAGCTCGCTGCCATGCTGAACATGAATGGTCCCTGCTGTGCAGGAATAACTTATTCCTGCAGGACTGCTTGCTGAATCCTATAGATTGTGTTAGCAAAATGGGTCATTTGACTATATTTTTGTGGGAAGGGAACAAATGTGAGTTATTGTTGTGAAGCAAACAAGAATGGACTGTTTTTTGGGGGAGTAAAGGTGAGTTACTGTTATGGCACAAACAAGGACATGTTGCTCTTGTTACTCTCCTTGTTATGCATTCTGCCTGTTGTTAGTGTTACACATCTGTAGACTGTTTTATGTTTCTCCAGTTGGTAATACTGACTGGCTACCTTTTCTGTTTTTTTCTGGAAGCAGTTATTTTTTAGTGATGTGATTCTTTTGAGTATTATACTTCTCTAGTCTTTTAGGACACCTATGAGTCACCTAGGCATGTCAATTCACAGAGACCCTCCCCCCTTCACTGATGCTGAAAATCATGTTATTGTAGATGGGTTTAGGTAACATTATGCTTTTCTCCTGGATGCGAATATGGCAACACATTGTCCATGATATAAATGCTATAGGTGGCTATGCTAGGGCCTATGAACAGGTGTGCCACATTGCCACTGACATAGTCACATTTGTATGGAGGTGAGCAGCTGCAGTGGGCTGTGACCAAATGGTTTCTGGGGTTGGGCCTGCTAGGGAACCACAACTAACCCCCAATGAAGAGTTCCTGCCCAATATCAGAAACGAAGACAGATCCCAGGAGAGTGCAGTACAGTATGTCCTGGATGTCGGAGCAACAGTTTCTGAGACAGCAAGCACATCCCAGGAGAACTTTCCAGGTAGGCTATGTTATTTGAACAGTTGATTACTGTTGTATAGTAAAACAATTGAAATTAATAAGTTAATTCTGTGATGTATGTCTTTTTTTTTTGGGGGGGGGGGTTGAAGATTGCTACAGCTATAAGCTTAAGTTTCAGTTGTCAGCAATGTTCTTATTGAAATAATAGTTAATGGACATATAAAGGGGTAAATGTATTACCCCCTGTGTTACTGTTAATTGTGTTGATTTTGTTCTTATCTCTTACTTAACTTCTTCCAGGACCATCTGGACTACAGTGGACTATGTCAGCCAAACATTTTATGTCAGTACTGCTGAGCAATTTAAAGAAATATTATAGTGTGTGATGTTGATCTCAGACCTGTTGTATGTACTGCTGTACTGTCTGTAATAGTTGCAACACTGCCAATTTGTTAGCATATATTGCACTATAGTTGTGCAGGTATTAATGTATTCCTGTGTTTCTTGCTTTTTATCACAGGTGATCATGACAGTGGGAGTGTGGGTCCTGTGCCACCTGATGTCAGTGTATCAGCAGACTCTTATGATGATGGTGATCAAACTGAGACACAATCAGAGGGTGAATCTGACACAGAGGTTGACATACAGCCATCTCTTGCATTTCCATTGGACACAGCCAGTAGGCCTACGCCTACCCATTCCACTCAGGCCACAGATATTGGACAGTTGGAAGGCAAGGACATTGATCAGGGAAGTGGGGCTACTGCAACTTCAGTGCCTGTTGAGTCTGGCTGTAGGCAAAGTGTGGGTGAGGTGCCACACAGGAGGATTGATGGGTGGTCTCAGAGTAGGCCTGATGTCCCTCCTCCACTTGGTGCAGGTGTCTCTTCCTGTGACACTCAATGTATGTTTAATGCCATTGTGGAGGCACAGGCATGTTTCCATATGTGCTCCAGATAAATGCTTAGGGTTGTCGATGTGACACAGTCTGATATGCATCACTACCTCCACTGAGTTGCCAATTCACTGAGTGAGATGAATGACACATACCAAGATGTAGAGCCAGCTCTGAGGTTGTCTGTGCTCATACAGACATTCACACACCAATTTTGCCTGGAGGATCACTACAGACACACACACAGCAGTTACTCATTTTGTCTCAATGGTCATTTGTTGTTTTATTCAAATGTTAACTTCCTCTCTTTCTTACTCACATACACTCACCAACCTTTTGTATCAGCCTAGCCTTCTCCCCCCCCCCCACACACAACACCTTGTGCAAGTGATGATAACTGTGATATATCCCTGTTTTCTATCTTTTGGATTCACGGATACAACAGCTTTGTGTATGATGCACATGGTGCATAGCTAACTTAGTAATTACTATATCTACATTTATGGTGTGGAACTGGCAAATGCTGCACTTTTTACTTGTACTGGCCTTGGAAAGTTACAGAAATTTTTCAGCCTTTTGGATCCTGAGGTAGGGTCAGGCAAGATTGTTATATTGAATGTGACTGATTTATTGTCAGGCCTTACCAAGCAGGCTCTCACACATGGGTTGGTGCTACGATCTCCCTTGTTGGTGAGTACTAGGTCAAGGACATTCGAGCCCCTTGTGGGGGGAGACTGATTGATCCAGAGCATTCATATTTACAAAGTCCAGGAATCTTAGGGTGCACATTTTTGAGTTCATATATGTATCCCAGTCAATGGGTGCATAGTTAAAGTTATCAATGCCTAGGGTGTTTGGCTGCATTATGAGTGACTCAAGTAGGTCCAGGAAGGTACTGTGTGATTTTTATGGCTCATGTTGGTGGACCTGTAGCTAACAATGATGTGGCAGGCATGTTTTCTACCATTAGCTGGACTTGGAGTGACTCTAAGGAGTCATACTGCTTAACCAGTCTTGAGGTGTAAAGTCTTTTATGAAGATGGATACACCTCATACTTTGGTTCTTTCATGTTCATTTTGCAGGCTGAACACATAGAAAGCATTATAAGCTTACATGGCCAGAGTACTCTCTGTGGCCCTAAATCATGTATCTGTGACTGCACAAACATCAACATCTTTCCAAGTAAGAAGTGCCTCCATTGAGGGTAGTTTCTGATTTATAGGTTCATAGTTAACCTTGAGTTTGTCTTTTGAGGATATTTTTACATCAGGAATTTTGTTCTTATGACATTGCCTAAAAAGGCACTATGGGGAAGGCTAGTACCTTGGCCAGTAACTGAAAGGCAAGAGGTGACAGATGATGACCATCCATAGCAAAGCACCATGCTCTGTCGACTATATCATCCCACACTGCCAACTCTTGGATCCTCCTGGAGTGACACCAGTAGCTAAGCAAATTATTGAAGTTGATAATTCTTTTGATTGTATTGAGGCATCATCCAGGGTGAAGTTAGAATGCTACTTTGGGCTATGGACATACCTGCCTGGTACACATAATCTGAGAGTTCATTTATATCTCTCTTCATGTAGTCCAGTGACGTACATCACAAGTCATTTACTCCAACATGTAGTACGACAGAGATGTAATTGTGCTTGTTGTTGAGAGACCTGAGTGCATGCATGACTTTACGGAATATGCCACCTGACAAGCACCTGGTTGTGACATTCTCCTTATACAACCTGGTGAAGGGGATATCTGTGTGTCCCACTATAGATTCACCTATGACCAATACATTGATTTTGAGGTATTTTTTCTTAAGGGCTTAATGAGTGAGACACTGATACACTTGTTTTTATATGTTATGGGTTCTGTTGGGGCTGTAATGTGTGCAGGTTTGCATTTGTGATGTCCCTGAATTTTTGCTAAACTTCTAATGAGTATCTGTGGGTATGTGGGTTTATGTGTTGTGCACTTGGTTTGTTGAGGAGGTGGTGTGTGTGCTGAATACCTATTTGATATCTGGTTTATTGTAACCTGATAGAGAGAGCATTTATTCTAGATTCATTGTATAGTTGCATCTCTCATATATTGTATTTGTAAGTTGTAGGAGTGCATGGTTATCACTGTACATGAGGCAATAGAAGCCTAGCTGTGTAAAAACACAAGTACCCTTATTAAGCATATTTAGAGGATCATTGTTAGCAGTGTGATTTTTGTGAGCAGCAACAACTATTGGGCCTGTCTATGAGGGACATAGGTGCCACACCAGAGGTGACTTTACAATCACCCAACCAGTTGCAAAGGTTACACCTGAACAGGGTCATTGAGGAGCACTTCTTCACATGCAGTGAGAGCCTGTTGCAGAGTAATGTGAGTCACTGGGGGATATCTCTGTCTCCTCAGCTTGTTCTGTTTATGTCACAGGCTAGGTTGAGATCCCTGGAGCAAGTTATTCTTTTCTCGTTTGATTTGCAGCTGCCCAGCATTTCCAATAGGTTGGCATCTGAGACTTCTCTGTAGATCAGGCATAGGTCACCTCTCAGCACTAAGTACAGTGACAGGTCTTTTAGTCTTTCCATGACTGTGATGTTTGGAGGGGCTTCATTCTCCCAGTCACAAGCCTGTATTTTTTCTCCAATTGCTGCAGTCATCTGGTGAGGTACAGACAGAAGGGAGCCTTGTACTTAATTAGTGGTCTGATAAGGGTGGAGTACAACAGAGGTATGACCTCCCTGGTCTTGGATATGATGTCCATATGTGTGAGGTGCGCAATGCAGAATGTGTGTCTCACCACTATGGACACATAGTTATGAAAGTATAGATTGCTCTGAACATGAGTTCACAAGTCTCACAGCACTGTGTTTGAGAGGGGTGCTATGTATATATACCATAATTGGCAGGGGTACTTCATTGCCCAAACTATGAGGAATTGTTTGCTGTAAGGTTCAGTCTGAGTTTAGCACCAATCAATTGTCTCTGTCAGTCCCTTTTGTAATATGTTACCATTATTGCAGAATCTAGTTGAGTACATCTATTTAACAGTCATCTGCAAATGTGGTAAACCACAGTCCATCTACCATTGTCTGCACTCCAGGGAAGTAGTTTCCACATAGTTGAGGGCCCAGCGCAGAACCTTGCGTTACTCCATTGGTAAGTGTATAGTGTGTGGAGAGTGCAGTCCCAAACTTTGACACTGTGTGTTCTGTTTGTGAGCCACTTGGCTATCCATCTAGTACTGTGTGTCTTAATTCCCAGAAGGGACATTTTCACTATGAGACATGAATGGGGGATATTGTCAAAGGCATTGGTTAACTGAACATAGCAGCATGCTCTGTTATCTGTCATTCAGGTCTTAGGGGTCAATGTCAAAGAAGTCCATGAGGATCAATAGGCAAGATCTATCCTTGTCAAACACAACATGGGTCGACTCAAGTGTGCTGAAGGCTGCCTATGTCCCTGTGGATAAAGTCCATGCTAATCTCTTCCTTAGCCTTGCAGATGAGCCTTGTTAGGCTTATGGGTCAATAGCTGTACTTCTGCATGTTAACAGATTGATGTGCATTGCATATCACACATTTTATATTACTTTCTGTAGTGTAGGTGATATATGTGTGGCAAAAGTACTGATATGCCAGAGTCACAGTGGGGGGGGGGGGGGGGGGGCAACACATGGCTGTATTGTAAATATGTGACGTAGTGTGAGATAGGGCCTTCATTTTTTAATGTTTCCACATGTATTGTCATGCCATAGACAAGAAATGGACAAAAAACAGCAGTAATACTTACTAATAAGTAGTATTCCATAGCACAGCAATACACATGTTTGAGCATAGCTAAGCAGTGTGGAAATGCAAGCTGCAGTGCTAAAGTCTGACAGTACGTATTGAGTCTTTGAAACACACCTACTACTTAACTGAGTCTGTGGCAGCATGTAGTAATGCATTAATACATTCCTTTTTGAGGCCAGATGGTTTTAGGTTTGAATCCTTCTCTCTCTCTCTCTCTTTTTTTATTTTGACCAGTCTTTGTGCACACAGGAAATGGAGAAATATGAATGGCAATGTGCAACTGGAATGCCCCCCCCCCCCAGGAAGCAGACAAGACCCTGAAGGCAATGAACTGCAACATAGCCAAGTGTTTTCTCAACCCTCCTGTGGGAACAGCTGTAAGCATAGGACTACCATAGACATGATCCCAGATTTGAACACAGCATATTCCATACACTGTTATTTTTGTCCCAATTCCCATTATGTATTATCACATTATTATCAAGTGTATGACTGTTGGTATACTGTGTGCTATATTCCTGTAAGCAAATTTCTGCTATCTGGACTGGCATGCCTTCACATTTGCCTAACACACATACACAACTGCCTGTACATCCAGTAACCCACATAATTGCAATTGCAATTATGTCATTTCTCACTGCTTGCCACTGTTGTGCACTGCTTACTATCATGCAAATGCAGGGCTTGGGGTGCACACTGCACAGCACAGTGTTTGCTTGATGGTAAGTGGTGCACAACATTATCAAACAGTGTGTGCACTCCCAGCAAATGCAATAACTGGAGATGGCAGGAAACCATCAGTCTCTATTACTCTTGATCCATGTTAGACATGGGAGGTATTCATGGAGAGGGTATGAGATTTAAGGCACAGGGATGGGGTGTGCAAGAGTCCAAGATTTTTACTGGATTTCTAATGAAACACCACATGGACAGTCTGCTGCAGGGAGACTATTCTGGCTCCCAGTATAAGTTGGAAGCTTGGGATACTTTGGCCAAGGCTTTATCCAGTGCCACCGGTATCCCTCACTCTGGTGACTAATGTAGGCACCACTTTAGTTACCTATATCACAGAAATATGGATACCCTCAATGCTTGGATTAAGTAAAATAGGACTGCGGACATCCCACAAATGTGGAAACATCAACTACAGAGAGTATGTGTAAGGCTTAAAAGCTGAATATAGGCAAGAATGGAATTCATAATGGTATTCTGTTCTGCTTATTCCACAGCTGCCATGGAAATAAAGGTCAGTCTTAGGACCCATTGCTCTAGATTGGCAAGGATGAGGGAGCCATGTGGTATGTATGCAGCAGAAGAGTAGTGTTAATGTAGCATTAAAAGATAAAGACATCTTTTTTGGCATTTTATAGCTTTGTATTAAAATGAGCATGCATAGTTCAACAGTAAGAGCAAGTATGCATGCATTAGTCTATAGCATAAACCAAGAGTACAATATTAGACTTTAGTCAGTGGTTGTGGGTTCAAGTACCATACTTCCCAAACATACAATACTGTTCATTATTCATTTATGTGTAACATAAAGGAATAAAGTAAAAGCTCTATACCAGTGGCACACATGCCCTGCTGTAAACTGGTATCTGTATAACTGGAACACCAATATGTGCAATATATTCACATGTCGCGTTCGATTCTCTGCTAGGGCATCTTCTGTGTGGAGGCATGCGTGAATGGGTGTGCCTTCATTGAAGGTTGTGCGTCAGGGCTGGTAACTCGGCATGTAAAAATCCACTACCAAACATTAGCGGATTGGAGTTCCACTGTGGCGACCCCTAACCGGGATAAGCCGAAAGGCACAACAACAATTCACATGTAAAGGAGTACTTGCTGCAATCTGTAGTATAGTGTGCATCTATTAAGAGCTGATACTCTTAAAAGTAAAACTTATCTGTTGGGGGTGGTAGTCTTAAGAGTAAAGGTTAAGAGAGTAGAGCCAAATAATTGTATTAATGCATTGTATGGCACATATGAAGGTATTAATCTTATTTCATTTTTTTTCTCTCACCTCAGCCTTTATCTCCATTTTTTTATTTATTTTTATTTTTTAATTTTTTTGTTTTATTTTATTACATGTCATCAAAATGTGTCCATGTCACCCATGTGTACCACATTGTGAAATGCTCCACAGCACAGCAGGGTTGGCCTATCCCACAAGATCTGCCTATCCCTACTCCACCGGCTCTGGCATGGTTGCCCAGCATGTCTGGCAGCCAGTCTGGCAGTACCACATTTGCTTCCCCTGCACTACCTGCCCCCTCAGGTAGTCCTTCCCCAGATGCTAGTCCAGTGGTTGCCTCCTGGAGCAGTTGCAGAGGTGGTGAGTGAGTTTATCACCCACAATGAGTTGCCAGGTATGGTGCTTAGAGTTGTGTGCTGGACTGTTGGTGCACACCTACACTGTCTGGACAGGCTGTTCTCCCTCATTTTATGTAGCACAAGGAGGAGGAGGAGAAGGAGATGTCAAGTGCTCCATTCAGTGGCAGATTGAATTGACAGTGATGACAGTCCTGTGGGTGAGGCCTCAATCTTCACTGTCACCCAGCTTGATGACCATGGGTCTTGGATGTCCTCACCCTTAGCCCATCCATGGTGTCCACAACTTCTTGTGTCCATCACCATCCCTGTCTTTTGTCTTGTTTGTCTCATCTATCTGCAATTGCTTCCCTACCAAACTTACAGAACCCAGACATGCCTACGACCCTTCCCCAACATTCCTCTTTTTCTAAAAAAAAAAAAAAAAAGACACCTGTCCTGCAAAAAAAAAAAAAGTCATCCCATACATAGCTCTTCATTTTGCATATGTGTCTTCTTGATACTTTTGATTCTGTTCAATTGGTTATACAACATGATTGAGTCTCCCTGAAGCTGACAGTCCAAATTCAGCTAATATTCTGCATATATTATTAGTTTGTACTGTTAAAAAAATGGATAACTATGGTTCTTTCCTACCTCCCTCCTGCACATTCCTGTGCTGCTTTCCATTTCTACTCCCCTTTGCTTGCACCCCATTTCATCAGTGTCCCATCTTCTCCATTTTTTTTCTTTAATGCATTATTGTGCGATGGTGTGCACCATGCACCAATGTGCAGCAATGGTAATACGAATGTAGTTAAAAGTATTAAATACACTTGTATTCAAACCCAGTACCATCTGGCCGGCCCCAAAAAGGAAAGTATCACTGCATTAACTACATTAACAAATACTGCCACAGAGTCACTTAAAGTGTATTCCACAGACAAAATACTGTCAGACTTTAGCAATGTAGCTTGCATTTGCACACTGCTTAGCAGTGTGCAAACTTGTATATCTCACATGCGTATGCACTTTACTAACCGTCGAGCAAACTCACGATTCACTGCACTATGAAAATGGGGTCTATATTAAAAGCACAAAGGCTTACAAGCACGAATACCACTACAGTGACACATAAACATTGAACTACAAGAAGAGCGAAATACGTAATAGGCGAAAATTAGAACGCCAAATGTATTTTCTTGGCCAGTAGGGTGATTGCGAGGATGAGAAAATCTATCCTTTTCCCCAGTGTAGTGCAATCTCGGGGTTGGTATATTAAAGTAGGTGGGGGGTGCAGGGGGGCTTGCCCCCCTGCAAAAGTGTGTTTATTTAACTTTGTTTAGTTAGTCTTTCCTTACCTGTATGGCACTGTTAATCCAAAATTAGGCACCAGAGACCAGCAGTTCCAACACACAAGTGATTTAATGTTCAAACACAGCAAAAGGAGCACACATCCACAAACTACATAAACACTGATAAAAAACTTCTCCTTACATTTTCGTCTCATAGAAATTCATCAGATGGGATCATCTTCCATCTGATGAAGTTCTATGAGATGAAAATGTAAGTGGAAGTGTTTTTATCAGTGTTTATGTTATTTGTGGATGTGTGTTCCTTTTGCTGTGTTTGAACATTAAATCACTTGTGTGTTGGAACTACTGGTCTCTGGTGCCTAATTTTGGATTACTAGTTACATTTTGGGCACTTTTACCACATCTTTGCTGTTTAACTGTATGCCACTGTTGTTTGAGGAAATATGTTCGGCGTTCTAATTTTTCCCAATTACATATTTCGCTCTTCTTTTAGTTCGACGTTTATGTATCGCTGTAGTGGTATTCGCGGTTGTAAGCTTTCATGATTTTAATATAGACCTATGAAAATGTGTATATTATGCTGTATTACTGCTGTTTACTGTCCATTTCTGTTTTATGACATGAAATTACATATAGAAACATTACAAACTGTGAGCCCTATCTAACTATATGTCACATATTTAAAAAACCTCCATGTACTGGCACTCCCCCAAGCACTGCAACCCTGGGGTCCCAGTACTTTTTCCACATATATATCAACCACACTACAAAATGTAATGCAAAATTTTTGTGCTATGCAATGCACATCAATCTGGTAACATGCAGAACTACGGCTATTGACCCATATGCCTAAAAAAAAATTATTTGCAAGGCAAGTGCAGAAATCAACATGGTGCATGTTCACAGGGACATAGTTGATATTTGGCACAGTTGCACCTACTCATTTGGTTTTGTCAAGGGTAGATCTTGCTTATTAACCCTTGTGGACTTCTTGGATACTGACTCCAAAGACCTGGGTGGGGGATAACAGGACATGCCACCTATGTTGAGTTATCCAAGGCCTTTGACACTATTCCCCCATTCATGCCTCATAGTAAAGTTCTCGCATCTGGGAATTGGGCCATACAGTACTAGATGGATAGCCAGTGGGCTCAATGACAGGACATGCAATCTCAAAGTTGTGGACGGCATCTCCACCACTAGCCCACTCACCAGTGGAATATCACAAAAATCTGTGCTGGGCCTCAACAGTTTAGGAAATACTTTTCTAAAGCACAGGGCAACAGTAGATGGCCTGTGGTTTACCAAGGTTGCAGATGACTGTTAACTGGGTGCAGTCATATTGAGTCCCCCAATGATCATAACATATCATGGATCTACTGTGGAAGCTCAAACTTTCAAAACTTTGGAATTTACATGGTTGAGACCATAACATCGAAGTTTTGAAAGTTTGAAACTTAAATTAAAAAAAATTAATAAAAACAAATTTTTTTGCATTTATGCCAGGGCAAGTCCCCCCTGCACCCCCACACCCCCTGCTAATTAAATATACCAACTCCAAGATTGCACTACAGTGAAGACAATGGTAAAAATCCTGTTCTGTGCTGTATGGTGATCTCCATTTAAACTGTTCAAAGTTTCAAAACTTTGATCTTACGCTCATGACCATATGAAGTTTGAAGTTTTGAAACTTTGAACTTCCAAAGGAGACCCCATATTACAGTAGGGGCTGACACAGACTGATGGTTGGTGACAAACTCACAGACAGCTTTAAGTATACAATGACTCTGCCACCTATGTCAATTACGTATCCCATGGTAATTATGATATATATATATATATATATATATATATATATATATATATATATATATATATATATATATATACCACCCCATTAAGCTGAAACAGTGTTGTGAGACTTGGGAACACATGTTGATAGCAATCTACACTTTTGTCACTATGTGCTGATAGTGATGACACACATAATCTGCATTGCAGTCATCATACATATGGACATCACATCCAAGGCTAGGGTAGACATACCTATGCTGTACTCTATTCTTATCATACCAGTAATGGATTACAATGCCCTCATCCCTCTAATCCTCACCAGATACCTGCAGCAATTACAGAGGACACAGAGTTGCGCCTGTGAGACTCTCAGGCCTCTAAACATGACATACCTGTCACTGTACTCGGTATCATGCAAGCTGTTGACAGGTGACCTATGGCTGCTCTACAGAGCAGTCTCAAACCCTGTCCTTTTGTAAATGGTGGATATCTGCAATTAAATGAGACAACAATAATTTGCTCCAGGGTTCTCAACCTAGCCTGTGACATAAACAGAATATGCTGGGACTCAGATACATCCCACAATGATTCACATTCCTCTGTAATAGGCTCCCACTGCATGTGAAGCAGTGCTCACCATTAACCCTGTTCAAGCACAACCTTGACAATTGTTTGGGTGATTGTAAAGTCACCTCTGGGCTGGCACCTATGTCCCTCATGGACAGGACCAGTTGGTGCTGCTCACAAACATGTTCTGCTAAAAATGACCAACCAAATATGCTGAATAAGGGTACTTGTGTTTTTACACAGCTAGATTTCTAAACACCCTGGTGGTATTAGTCAAGTAGCCTCATATGAACCTCTGTTCCTATACAGGCCTCCCAACCTTTTGTCCCCCACATAGCATGTTGATGTCATCTACTAGAAGTTCACCTAGACTCCTATATAAATCAGACTTGTGCCATGGCACTTGTGTTAAGTACTGTATTCTGTAGTCCATGTACTTTGATAGGTAGGGATTAAGTTCTCACTGCAGTCAACTTGGTGTGTGTGTGTCTATTCAACAGAGAAGAAGTGTGTATCCCAAGTTACTGTTCCAGTGTTATGCAAAAGCAGTAGTTTGATACTTGCTCATGCCAACACATCCATTTCATACAGGCCTCCCAAACTCTTGTCTCCCACATGGCCTGCTGATGCCCTCTACTATAAGTTCACCTGCACTCCTGTATAAATCAGACTTGTGTTGTGTTGATTGTGTTAAGTACTGTGCTCTGTAGTCTATGTACCTAGATGGGTGTGGGTTCTGTTCTCACTGCAGTTAACTTGGTTTGTGTTTGTCTAAACAGCAGAGCAGAAGTGTATATCCCACAGTCTCTGCTCCAATGCCATGCAATGACAGTATTTTAATACTTGCTCATGGCTACACATGCATTTCATGCAGGCCTCCCAACCTCTTGTCTCCCACATGGCCTGCTGATGTTATCTACTATAATTTCATCTGCACTCCTATATAAATCAGACTTGTGCCTTGGCACTTACGTTAAGTACTGTGTTCTGTAGTCTGTATGCTTAGATAGTTAGGGGTTATGTTCTCATTGCAGTCAAGTGTGTGTGTGTGTGTGTGTGTGTGTGTGTGTGTGTGTGTGTGTGTGTGTGTGTGAGCTGTTGTTTGACATTACATTGAGAATTATACTCCAGCATGTGGGACATTTGTCTTCTCCTCAACAGACACTGCTGATGTCATGAGCTATAAAGGGTTATCTGACGCATTCCAAGTCAGACATGAGTTTTGGCACTTGCATAAAGTACTGTGTTGTGTAGGCTATGTACTTATATAGTTAGGGGGTCCTAGTCTCACTATTCTCACTGCAGTCAAATGTATCTGTGTGTCTGTGTGTCTATGTCTGTGTGTGAGCTGTTGCTTGGCATTACAGAGAGCATTTTACACCAGCATGTGGGATACTATCATCTTCTCAACAGACATTGTTGTTGTCATCAGCTATATATTATTTTTGGATATGCAGTACTCCCACCAGTGCAGGGACAGGGACTGGCCTGAAGGCCAGGCATAAGTTACCTCATCTTATACAATAAAGTTTACAGTGACATGGCTTTTAATCTATCCACATATATCATGGCAGCATAGTTATCTTACTGAGAAAGCCCTGTGGTCTCTCCAGCTGGTACATGTGTGTGGCGAAGTACATGTAAGTAAGAAAATTATACTGTAGTAACTCGACACCGTAAAAATTCACTGCCAATCATTAGCAGACCGGAGTTTCGCTGTGGCGACCCCTAACCGGGAAAAGCCCAAAAGACTTTAAGTGCTGTAATGAGGTTTAACTGCTGTGCTGTCATACAATCCTAAGATCCCAATATGATGGCAAGTGTGGACACTTGGTGGTCAAAGTTCAGATTGCTAGCTAAATGTGTTCTCAGTGTTTGCAACCCTGGGTTTCTGCATAGCAGGACTGTTGTCAGTGCTGTGATTAACATGGGACTCCACTTTTCACATGGATAAAATTACAAACACACATTTCTGTATTTATTTGTACATCATGTGCCTTTGTCACCATTCAGTTGTGTGTGTTAGCTCCTCTTGTAATCTATCACCATTGGTGGACTCAATTATTGCACACAACATGCAAGAATCAGCAAATTTGGTAAGTGAAATGCCATATGCTTTAGTCTGAGCTGACACAGACTGTGCCTTTGGATAGGCTTCTGATAGAAGTGTGGACACTTGGTTAAACATTGAAGTGCTGAGCACAGATCCCTGGTGTCTGCCAATGGTGACAGCTCCACTGGCACAGGTTGATTCATCAACTTTCACAGGATGTGTTCAGTCAGGGACCCAGTTTTTTACCCATTAACTGACATAAGGTTTAATCTCCAGCTTGGGGGTTTCTTAATGATACCTTATTGTGTCATTGAGTCAAAACCCCAGGCCAAATCATCACAATAGGCAGTGTATACTGTCTTACCTTTATCCAGGCCTATCACACACAATCAATGTGCTGTGACAAAATCACAGATCACCTATGGCATGAACCAGCACATAAACTTTCCTGATACAGTTGAATATACAGTTGGAATGACAGCACCTGATACATGCATGTAAAGAGACATTGTGACTCTCCTCATTTGTGAGGCACACAAACGTCATAATTGACCTCTTCTACATGTACACTAGTAATAGTCCAGGTGTGTGCAACAGACCAGTGTAAGTTGTTACTGCTACATCAGGTCTGTTACATCTGATAAGTGTCCTCAAAGAAGTCATAGAGGGCATGGATGAAGACACCAGTATCATCCTGTGGAACTTTAACAGGTTAAGGCATTTGACACAAAGCCACATTGAGGTATTGAATCAACACTGTCATATGTGGCAATAAACAGCTATATCACCAAATGGGTAGACCAGTGTATGACATATGTGGCATCTCACTATGATGACATGTGTGATGTGACATATATCTCAGGCCCAGTGATAAGGTTGGTACATCAGAGGTGTCTGCTAGGCCTTTTCCTGCCCATTAGTTAAGTGGTGGACATCATAGATGACATACACATGCTATGTCCAAACAGCTGCCTGAAGGACTACAGCTTGTGGGCAGTCATTGACTCCAAATGTGATATTAGTATAATATAGATAGTATCAACACATACCCAAGACTGCTGCCACAGCCATGACAACACCTGCATTGATGAGACACATGGAGGGATTTGTTGAATCAGGAAACAGACACACCACCCAAGTATAATGTGGATATCAGAACCTATAATCAGACCAATAGTTATGTGACGTATGTCCTGGGGTAGAAGGTAAGTGGTGCATCCTCCAGCATGTGGTCACAGTTCTGCTTACTTCCTTAAATGTAACACAAGTACTGGGTATGTGAAGGACATGCACATCAGAATCCATGATAACTTCATGGTTCCCAGCCTTCATCATACCAATAACTGTGTACAATGCACCTTTCTTCATGTATCTCGCTACACATCTTCCAGTGATGTGTAACTGAAGTGTACCACCTTTATCATGGTGCAATGTCACATAACTTATTGGCCATACCGAAGTATTCTTTCTGTGGAGTATACATGACTGTCTGGTGAGGAACACCAATCAAGTTGTTACACCAGATGCATGTGTGCTACCTGCTCAGCTTATGCACACACAATGCATACACTGGTGTTTGACAATATTAATGGCATGTATATCATTTCTGACATTGCGGATTGTGCCATAGATATATGCCATGCACACAAGGTAACTACCCTGTATTGCCCATATTGTCACATACAGGTATAGCAGTGTCTCTCCTAACATATATTGCAGATATTAAAGTACCAGGGCAGTGTGTGTGTGTTTACCCTCATAGATTATGGATGTATCATAATAGTTGTTGGCTGTGTATGTATGCAGGCTCATCTCTTATCACTCTGCATCACACATGTTATGTCAGAGGCATGGGATTAGTAGTGGTATTATTCTGATATTGTCCATGATTGTGGTTGGTTCTTGTCATGTTTGCCATGCTCCTTTACCTGTGGCCACCTTGCTGGAGACCTCTGCTGAGAATGCACTCACATTCAGGCACATCAGTTTGCACAGCTTTCCAATATGCACCCTACCCCAAATGTATGTCAGATCACTGATAGATGTTCTCTGCATTACTTATGTAAGGATGCTTATCTCACGCACATATGCTCCCCATTGTTATGTCACCTTGTATGACAGTCACAAACCACATGTGTTCACTGTACAGTCCGTACTATACCATACAGATATCTGCTTGGTGTTGCGGTTAAAACCATCTACCATTGACATGTCCTCCTCTGATGTGCATGAGGGAGTTTCACCTGCACTTGTTCCCTGTGTTCATTCCTGCAATTCATCTGTATTTACATATTCAGTACGCACACTTGCCATGTCCTGTCCTGTTACATATCATTAACACAGATTCAGTACAGAATGCCAGGAAAAGGATATCACAATACTCTGCTCTGTAGGTACACTGTCCTGTACTGTGGTTGAACCATATACTTCACATTTATGCCTCTCAACTGTCCAGATATTCCCAAGATGTCCAGATGGTTTCCTTATCAAATATGTGGCTTTCTTTCATATGACTGAGATGATCTCTGGACTGATGTAACTCAATGTTTCATAGATTTGAGTCCATACCTCTCAACTGTCTTGATCTGTTAAGAATGTCCAGTTTATGTTTCATATGTGTGATCTTGTCCTCATAACTTTTTTTTCCTGGCAAATCATTGGCATGTTATTGCAGAGTGCTGTCAGAAACTGCTGACTGACATTTGAGTTTCAAACTTCATGCTCTTCAGAATGTCTGGGCTAATGTACGGTCTGTATATTCTATCTACTTCCTAAGTTTGGAAGTGCAATATTAAAAATCTCTCCCTATTTCTGGCTTTTTGTCCCCCCATTTTTATGGCTTTGTCTACATTTCTCGCTCTAAGAGATTGAGAGTGTTAAAGTCTAACACATCCCAATGTGATATCTATGTCAAATATGTCCCTATTACTGGTTATTTGTTCTTTCATTAAGTTGGTGTCTGTGCAGATGTGTTGCACTAACAACTAATTGTAAAGCCCTGATGATCATTGTGGCATTGCACACAGATCTGCCCACCACAGGTGCTCTGCCTTAAATAGAATTGCTCTCCATGTTCATTTACAAGGTTTCACAGCCAGAACACTGTTGCAAATCACAAAACCTAGCTTAGGTGCTCCATGCCTCAATAATATGTATTGTGCTCTGTAATCCACTGCACACTGTCTCACAACATATAAACTCCGTGTAGGCTCTGCGTGAAGCCACCATGGAGTTTATTGAATCTCAGAGCTTGTCTTGCATAAATAAGTAAAACACCCAATGCACAAAGCCAGACTCACTGGAAAAGTTTCAGAGATTTGCTATCGATAACAAGACAAAATACACACAGACCCTCAAAGTTTTAATAAGCCAAGTGTCATATACTTGGTCCAAAAAAACAAACACTGTAAGAAACGTTCCACCAGGTATAGCCAGTGGAATAACTAATAAAAATACTCCCCAGATTTGAAACAGTATGAACTTAGTACTGGTATTAGCTGTTATTAAACTTAAAACTTAAAACATAAACTTAAAAAATAATAAAACATGGAGATGTCTACTTGAATAAATCTCTTAAAACTCAGTAAATTAAGTAAAAAATCCAATCCAGGAGATATTGAATTCACAATTCCTTTATTAGTAAGCACAGACTTTTAAAAAGAAAACAGCAAAAATATTAATAATAGAGTATAGTTATGCTCTAACCCTGTAATATTTTAATTAAAATAACTTTCAGTTCTTCTTCAGGTCTGTGCAAACTAGAAATTCCAAGTTTTACTGTTTGTCTAAATGGAATTGTCAATCAGAAGTAAGATACAATTCAAACTACTAAAAATCTATCTAACTCTTTTGTATTTCCAATAACTAGATTTAATTCTAAGAAAAACAAACTTATAAATTATAAAAATATGAAATGTATAGATAAACTGATAGAATAACTAAACTCTTAAGTTGTATTTAAGTGTTATATGCATTAAGCAGTTAGACAATGCAAGCTTTGGGGGGAAACAGAAAAAAATGTGTAACATATGTCTCTGTTTAAAACCTATGAGATTAAAATAGAAAGGCACGTGATGTGCACCAGCTAGGGGTATATAGTTATAGTTTCCAGTGTGTATCAATATATAAAAGTGTGTATGTGCAGCAAAAGTTTTAAATTCACTAAATGTTCAATGTCACAGAACCTTTGTGTATGTGCAAAGGGGTTATATTTTACATTGTCTGAAAACAAAACAAGAATGTATCAAATAATCCCCATTTAAGTTCTAACTAGTTTTACAAAGCAAAGCTAATGAAAAAGTGTATCTATTAGTCCAACCTTCCCAAAAATGTATCTTTATAAATGTGAACCTAATGCAGTGAAGAGGAAAATGAATTATATATATTACCAGAAGAAATGTTAAGGGCATTGTAAATTATTATGTGTAAGTAACTGTAAGACATTATCAAGCTAGAATCAAGTAAACAAATATATATAAAAAACATATAATAGAAAATCTCACTCTAGTCAAAAATCCATAACTAAGTAGTAATGGTAGCTGTCTAAGGAATCTTATTAGTGTTAATGTTGTCTATATGAGAGTCAGAACCAAAATTAGAAGCAAATCTAAATATTCCTATGTGATGTAAATACTTTTAAAATTCAAGAGTGACATTGACAAATGGAAAAACTGGATACAAAATACAACATATGAAATATAAAAATAAAAAGTATAAAATATAATAAAATAAACAAAACATATAACAATAAGCTGTGTGTAAACTTTGTGTTTGAAATGTCCCTTATAATCCATAACATTGTGTGAGTCCAGTTCATGAGAGATGCAGTATTCATAGGTCATAGATTAGTACTAGGCTAACTGCCCTTGTGTGTCATTTTAAGCCTAGCCAATCATCCCATGTGAGAATCAAACCCTGCACCTTAGGTCTATAATGTAAACACTTTCACCATTATGCCAACTTATTGTAATTTTCAGATTTAAAGCACACTTTTCAAAGAACTGTAATAATTCAGTCCCCGAGGACGAAAGGAATTCAGCCTGAGTTGTCAAACTAACAACACCATGGAAAGACACAAATTAGTTCAGCAACTCAGGCTGAAATCCTTTCATCCTCCAGGAAGTGAACTCACGCTTGTTAGTGTTGTCAAGGGTAGATTTTGCTTATTAAATCTAGTGGACTTCTTTGATACTGAACCCAAAGACCTGGTGAGGGATAACAGGACATACCACCTATTATGAGCTATCCAAGGTCTTTGACACTATCCCCCATTCATGTAGCATAGAGAAAATCTCCTATCTGGGAATTAACCCATACATTACTAGATGGATAGCCAACTGGATCACCAACAGAACATACACCTGTCAAAGTTGGGGATGGCACCTCCGCCACTAGACCACTTACTAGTGGAATACCACAAGGATCTGTGCTGATAAATAAATTGCTGCTGCCTCTTATAAAAGTAATACCAAATTATACGAATGGTGCAGTTAGCCTGCTATTTTTAAGTATTTACTGTTTAAAAATACAAATTGGGAGAATGGGCCAATAAGTTAGGGTTAGAACTTATAAACTTAGTAGGAGCTAATATTTGAACTATGTGGATTATGGGGATTCCCTGCTACTGTCCCTGGCAAATGTGCGCTCCTATGTAATAAAACAAAAAATTATTTTCTTTTCACAGATACTTCTGAGGATGACCTACTCTAGTTTGTTGAAAGAAAGTCTTCTCGGTCATAACTCTAAAATGATCCACTCTTTAGATATTCCGGTAGGGGCCGCAATTTAAATTGTAATGAGCTCTTCATACTACAGTTTTAGGTGACGGGATGAATGAAAAAGAAAATATTGAAAACAAAGACAATTATAGAGGGTTTAGTAGCGCTATTTATGAAATTACAGTAAATTATTTAACCAATAACAAGTCTTCAACAGGTGCTAGTTTTTATATGTATACATATGAAGGGTATATATTATGATCTGTTCTTGAATCACATATACGCAGCTGTGTGGTAATGATCCGCTGTAGGACAAGCAATAAACAACTGTACACCACACAGAGTTACAACAGAATGACACGTGTTTTACATGGGACTGCAGAGTCAGTTTTTAGAAAGCATACTAGATGACATGATTCTCAATTTATTTTGCCATAGACTTATGAATAGTTAGAGGTATTACACAAAGATAGGGCAGAGAGATGATTTAGTCAAAGGAAACAGACAGATCGGTTATTGTAAAGACTTAATAATAAGATCTAGGAAAATAGTTTAGAAGTGAATGAGAAATAGAGATTTGTAATGAAAAGAATAAGGGATAAACAGAAAACTCAAGAAAACTGTAATAGGGAGACTGCAAGTGAGGAGCTTAAAAGATTAGAAAAGTCACTGTATTACAGGTTATAAATGAAAAAAATGTGGAATAGAAGAAACTAGGACAGATACATAAATAACTAGTGAAGAAATCTATAATGAAAGTGCAGAACATGATGCTGTGCTGGTTTGCATGTCATTGTACCATAATTTGCCTATGTCTTCTGTTGTACATTTGGGTTCACTGCCCTTGAGTACCACATGAGTCTAGGAATCGCTGCTAGCTTGCCCTAGTCTGCTGTCAATTTCAGAACAAGTGTGTACTACTTGTTGCATGATGTTTCTATGAATTGTGTCTGCTGTTTTACCAAGAGCAACATCATGGAATTTTTTATCCTAAACTTCCTACAGTGGCTAGTGTAGACCATAACATATTGTTAGCAAAGTATGAGCGTTTTAAAAGGATACTTGTAATAATATCACAACCATTAAAGATGAAACAAATGGCAAATACTTGTGCATGGCAGAATTTGATGCTGTGATTTGAGAGATAAATATATGGAATTATGAAATTTACATATGTGGTGGTAGTATTAATATCAACTCCTTGACTGATTATTTATTTATTTACTTACTTACTTATTGGCATTTGTTTACCAGGATAGTCCACTGGGCTAAAATAAGCCCATTTTCAGTGGAGGCCCAGGGAGAAATGCTTCAAGGTAACAATAAGACTTACATAAAGTTTCAAAAAGTTTCAAAACAAAATTTCAGAAGATCAAGAAGGTTACATAAAAGAAATTGCCAAAACATATAAAAAATTAGAAAATAGATAAAGCTGATAAAACATTATACCAACATCAAAATTAAACATATTCTTAGTACAGAGAGTAAATGTTGTACAGTAATGAGCACCAAAGAATGCATGTAAATTCAGGCATTACATAGAATAAACAATGAAACGTGCAGAGAAAAAGACATAAGAGGAGAACTTTGGTATGTGTAGGGGAGAGGGAAGATGGACAGGAGAAGAGGACGAAGGGAGATGGGGATGGAAGACTAAGTAGGATAGATAGTAGAAAAAAGAGAAAGAAAAAAGGAGAGAAGGAAGAAGACTGGAGTACAGGGAAAGTGGAAGGAGGGAGAGAGAGGATGAAAAGTGGCTAGGGAGAAAAAAGAAAGCAAGAAGAAGAATTGAGTAGTTAAGAGTTCATTAAGAATTATCTAGAGAACAAAGTTGGAGTGGGAACTAGATAAAATGGATTCAGGTTTAGCTGGCAGAATGGCAGAGGAGGAAGCAACTGAACAGCGGAATAGCTGATTAAGAAGATATTATTGAATAACATACAAAAATGAAGTAAAACTGAGACGTAAGAGAATAAGGTCAAGCATTCTGATGGAAAAAGGAAAATAATAAATACACAAAGTAAGTAATACAAAAATGAAAGAGGGTTTGAATACTATGAAAACAAACAAGAGGTTTGCAAGGGGTAGGCTGAAAAAGGAAAGTGAGCTGAATTATAAGAAACTAAATGGTTTGCTGTGTTAAAGATGCAGAGGATTAGGTTTACTGATAATAAAGAGAGCAAATTAAATGTATCTGTTAAATAATTTACAAAACAGCTGAGAGAGATTTTAGCAAAAGACCGTTAGAGAGGTATTTGTGAATATTGTACCTCTAGGAGTAGTGCTGATACATGCTGTTACACAGTAGAAGGGCATATTAAACCCCTTAGTAATTCATCAATCCAGTTACAGGCCTTCCTCATGACTGCAATGAGGCATGAGGAGGATAACACTGCTGCAAGGTGATTGGGTCAAAGGTTGTCCCAAGGCATCTTAACATTGCCTATCTAGGCCATATACCTCAAATCTTTCAGAGAGGCAGCACCACACAATGACATTGACACTGCTTAGAGGGTTGTATACTCATTGAATAGTGTGCTTTTCTTCTATGTGGATGGTCTGTGTTCAGATTTCCAGACTATCTAATGATCAGAATACTGTGCCCATCATAATTTAACAATGATGCAGACCATTTGCTCCCATTTTGACTGCCATTTCCAAACATCACTCTTCTTGCATAGTTTGTGTCTGTATTAAATCATGGTTGGGGTGTCACCTGTTTGCAGTAGAAATGGCCAGCTGTAGGTTATAGTCCTTTTGATTTTTCAATAAATATGCTTTGCAGATGCCAACAGAGAATCATTTGCCTAAACAGATAGTATGCCACCTCATTGTAAGTACATCAGCCTCTGAATTCCACGTTCAGATATGCAGTCCTGACCTTTGCATGGAGTTTGTTTATTTGGGTTCACTACACATGACTGAAAATGCACAATCCCAACACCCAGAATACCGAGCCCACAATACCTAAAGTTCACAAGTACGAAAACCCACTATACCGACGCCCACAATACTGCCAGCCCAAAATATCGAGAAAAAAAATGATCCAACGGCTGTAACATGCGGTGACATATCTTGAACAACACCAGAAACAAATGCCATGTGCATATATACACCCAATCGTGGAGCATCAAGCAAGAGACAGAATTCCATGAAGCATAATCCATTGCAAAACCCATAAACTGACATATTAACTTAAATGTCCCGTCCACCAAAACATAAATGAATTAGTTGCAATTAAGCACCTCTTCTGTGTACAACATGACTTCAGTAATGACAACAAATATTGATATACATTGGTACAACAGCACATTTCAAAATACAATGCAGGCATTTGATATTATATTTTCAGCAGTCAAGCTATGCATTTGACAAATTCCACTGTAGTATACTCATCTCTGTTATCCAGCAATCTTTGAAATTTGTGTTGCCTATCCAGAACTCGCCGACGTTTTGGTGAGGGTGGACATCCTGCAGCTAGATGCTCACATAATCCATCTACATGAGTCTGTTCCCTGGTTAGGCATGTCATTAAGATAAACAAATCAGTTGACCTATCCCCTAGGAGACATTTCAGATGGCGATGCCACGCCTCCACCGAGTTTTGTGTGCATGGCAGGAATAGTCTGTTTAATTCAGCAATATTCCAAAACCTCACAGGAAAAAGTGGTAGGAACCTTGTAACTGTAGTGGATCGCATTGTAAATTTGCAAACACGACCCAACACATATCAGTCCGATAAATATTTAATAAGGTCCCTACCCTCCTCAGGGAAATTCTCCTTTAATGTGTTGAAAGTAGCTATTACCTCTGATTCTTCTAGGAATGCAAGACCTACTAGTGACTTCACAGCTAGCTGAAATATGTGGCATTGGTTATACAATGACCCCAATCCCAACTGTTGCACCTTGCTCCAGATATTCTGGCCAAAGTGGAATAAACAGCCCTTAGCCGTTACATCAGTGAAGTTCCGCCTAACACTCTTGATTGCGACAATCTCGTAATGACATAGCACATACTGTAGAGAAAGTGTAAAGTTCTGGGATGCAAATAAATGCAAAACACAGTGCCATAACATGTTGTATGCATGGAGGGATTTTTTTGACATCAAGCAGTATATCAAAGGGACACATTTACTGTATCCACAGCACTTCACAATGCCATGTATGCTATATAGCTGACGGCATATGCCCCCCTTGCAGAAATAAGTGCCATCCATCAACCAGATGGTAGCTACACTAAGGTCATGTAGGTTGTTCAGTGTACTAAACGCAACTGCATGTGTTCCAGAGCCTGGGTCTGTTTCCCGTTTCACAAGAAATTCACCCGTCTGTAAGGGAAACTGTCTCTAGACATGGCAGCTTTCTCTCAGAGTGTACCACAAATGTTGTAACGTTCAACTTTTAAGGGATCCCCCACATGGTTATGCAGCATAGATTTCAGAAGCATCTCACCTCTGGACAAGAACTCTCTCACTGTTCTTTCTCTGCACATATTGTTATGCTTCCACTTACAACACCAGTAACGTTTACTGCTGAATTTCCTTTCTAGATGGTAGACGTAGCCGTCAATGATCAGAACATCTTTACACTCTTGTGATTTAAGCCTTGGGTAAAGCTCTCCTACATTCCCAGGTGCATCATAGTGTTGGTCAGCCATTGTACGAAGTTGCAATGGTAATGCCCCTCTTAAATAATGGGAGAGCTGAGTCGGGTATGTCTCTATGGTGATTGTGATAGCTTCTCCGGTATTGTGGGTGATTAGGATAGTTTATTCGATATTGTGGGCGTCGGTATTGTGGGCATCAGTATAGTTAGTTTTCGAGCTTGTGGACTTAAGGTATTGTGGGCTCGGTATTCTGGGCATCGGGATTGTGCATTTTAGGTCATGTATAGTGAACCCGTTTATTTTTACCATGTCTGCATGAGTTACCTCTGGCTATCATGATTTCCTAAAGTTATACTATTTAGAAGCACTAGCTGCATTTAAATGTCCACAGGCTTTTACTGTGGGGATTTTTACTATGGATTTATTCCCATACATGTACTCTTTGGAATGTATAAATGGGTTCACTTGAAAAAAGGTATCTTGATGACAGGAAATAATGCCCACCAGTACAGTGCTACAACACAACCAGGGCCACCTAGAAGTACAACATACCTACTTTGTCCTTTCAAATGCTTACTTGGCCACATTATACATGTCAGCATAATGACTGCAACCAGTATTGCAGCAATAATTTTATGCAGATTCTATAGGTGGTTTCTGACAGCATTTTGTGTAGGCTGTTGAACAGCAATTGTGTTTGTAATGTTTTGGACTTCACATTATCTTAGTGGTAAGATAACATTTGGCTAGTGTTTATAATAATGTTTGCATGTTCTCTTTGTGTGCAGTGATTTTTCCTGGGTGCTTCAGCTTCTGCCCTCCATGCAAAAATATAGTTGACTGATTATACTAAATTATTTATATATTTTGCATCTACCTTCACCCTTCATAGGTTCATAGGTGTGTACTAGGGTAATGGCCCTGGAGCCTTTACAAGCCTAGCCCATAGGATTACCCTGGCATTGTGCCACCCAACCTTAGTTCCTAGTGCCTCTGTCAAGAAGAGCCACTGGAGTGATCCTCGGGGTGAATTTTCTGTTTCCCATCCACTCATCAAGATTTCTCTTGAAGAGGGTCAGTGAGGTGCTCTGCTTGACATGTATGAGAAGTCTATTCCATAGCATGGGCAGTCTCTGGGTTATGAACCTGTCCCTCCAGCATGTTCTGTTGATTGTGGTAATGTGGTTGAGGTCTCTGAAGCATGTGGTATGGAGGGATTGGGATTTCTTTAGATGTAGCATTTCTAACAGAGCTGGGTCAGACATGGTTTTGTAAGTCAAGCAGAGATCGTCTCTAAGAAGGTGATATGAGGCAGAGAATAGTTGGAGTTTTTCAAGTCTGTCCATATAGGACATGTGTTTAAGGCCTAAGATCCTCTTTGCGAGGTACTTTTGTAGCCTCTCCAGTTGTTGAGGTACATGCCAAATGGGGCATTGTACTTGATGACTGGCCTAATGAGGGAAGAGTAGAGGGAGACAATGACCTCTTTCTTCCTGGATGCAAAACCCTTAGTAATGAGATGTGCCACATAGAAGGACTTTCTGACCACAGTGGCAACGTGGTGGTCAAAAGAGAGGTTGCTGTCAACCTGTGTTCCCAGATCTCTTATAACACCTTCTGTGTTCAGTGGACTACCATTAATGTGGTAATTCAAGGGAACCGGGTTTTTCCCAAAGGGGATGAAGACACATTTTTTGGCATAGAGCTTAAGGCATGGTTCTAACACCAGTCATTGGTGACATTGAGGCCTTTCTGTAGGATGTCAGCATCACTCAGGGAGTTAATAATAGCTCCCAACATGCAATCATCTGCGAACTTTGTCAGCCAGAGTCCCTTCGTGTTGGTCTGGACTTCAGAAAAGTAGATACCAAACTGGAGAGGACCCAGGACTGAACCCTGTGGAACTCCACTCATGACTGGTCAGCAGTCTAACTTGGAGTCAGCTAGTTTCACACTCTGGGTTCTATCTGTGAGCCAGTTTGCAACCCACCTAGTGATATGGGGGTTGATGCCTCGCTTAGTAAGCTGTTCTGTGATTCCTGAGTGGGGAATGGCATCAAAGGCCTTGGCCAGCTCAAGGTAGGCTATATGAACCACCTTACCTTCATCCACAGCTCTGGTGACTGACTCAAAGAAGTCAACCAAGTTGAGCAGACATGAGCTACTTTTCACAAAACCAAACTGTGTAGGATCCAGAGTTTGGAGATTCCCTATATCCTTGTTTATTAGGTCCATGATGATGCATTCCATAGATTTGCATATCAGACTCATCAGGCTAATGGGGGCGATAGTTCCTGGGGTCTGTAGTAGAACCTCCTTTATTGAGAGGGATGACTGTAGCAGTGCGCCATTCAGTAGGGACAAAGCCTGAGGTGAGGCTGTGATTGAACAGTGCACAGAGGTGAGGTGCCAGTTCACTCTGTAGTTCATGTAGAACACAGCCAGGGATACTGTCAGGTCCCATAGAAGCTATATTCTTGGCCTTGGACAGTGCTGTTTTAACCTGTGCAGCAGTAATACGGGGTGCCTGGCAATCGAATGGTATTGTGATTGGTCCTTTGTGGGGGGGGGGGGGTAAAGTTAGCACTGAATCTGTTCGCCAGTATATTTGCAATATCTTTTGGCTCGGTATAGGAGATACCATTGTGCAATAGCTCAGAGCAAATCTGGGTATTGCCATGGTGGTTCTTTACATAACTATAGAAGGCCTTGTGGTCGTCTTTACTATCTGCTGCAATTCTGTTTTCATAGCTAGCTTTAGAGGATTTGATGAGGGATCTCAACCTTTTGCTGAGGCTGACAAGGGAGTTTTTCCAGTCTTTGGACTTCACCTTATACCACATCAGTTTCCTCCTTCTGTTGTAGAGTTTGTTTATGGCGGGGGACCACCAGATTGGCTTCCATTTTTTGAGGAGAGCATCTTAGTTCTAATGAGTATGGTGAGATCCATGCATTTGTGTATGTGTTCGTACAGTGCATTGGTGTATGATAGGTCATGCAACTATTCTCCATTTGTGTGGGTGCTGTGAAGTTAGCCACCTCTGTTTTTAGGAGCCCAAAGTTAGCTTTGGAGAAGTTTTTCTAGCCAAAGTAACTGCTGACAGGGGTCCGTGGGCCATCTCTTTTCACCAGATTAAAAATGATAAAATTAAATTTGAAGAAAATTAATTTTTCATGTCAAAAATATTATTGTACCACATAATAGGGCATCAAGTGAAAAATCATGAGTAAGTGCGAAACTATGAGTCGTCACTTAAAAAGAATAACTTGTAGAAGCTGTTAAACAGCTGAGTCAGACTGAAGCTGTGCCCATTTAGGACTGTTAGCTCAGAAACTGTGCAACTCATAAAAAGAGTCCATTCTTCAATATGTGCTCTTACATTTACATTTTTTTAAATAAATAACATCCTTAGCAACAATTTTTGCTGTGTTGCATTTACCATTTTACTATTTGTTTGCCTTACAAACTAAGTTTCAGGAGACTTCCATTTGTTAAGTATATCAGTTCATCATTAAATTCCCTGTGTCTCCAAAGACGATGCTTTCTTGTGATCTGAATTCCAGTTTAATAGCAAAAAGCCTTCAGGGGCAGAATAAGGATATAATAAGGAGTCTTTCTTTCTCTGAATGCTTCACTGCTGCATTATACACCAAACAAGTAAGTCTTTATATTTTTTCTTCTGTTTAATGGCTTTATTCTCTATCTGTAGATAGCAGTAAGGGATAAAGCCATTCTCTAGGCAAAATGTATAGTTTATGGTAGGTTTATTGATAGCTGTTGGCCAGAGTAAATTATAAAATCGATTGTCTTCTACAAGTACAGCATGCAAACTTTATCAGGGGCTTCCAAAAAAACAATTGAGACGTGTAATGGTTTGTCTTAGCATAACAGTAACGTAAAACTGCAGTCCAAGGTCAGGCAAAGTCTACAGTCAAAGTAGACATGGACAGGTCTGGAAATTTTAAGAAAATGTTAATTCAGCTCAAGTAAGGTACCCATTAATAAGCAAATCAACAAGGATAGGAAATTAATAAAAATAACATTTGTATTTATTATAAATATATCCATATGCATGGAAGAAAACAACACAGGAACAGAAAGATAAGAGTTTTGAACTATAAGGTGAGATAAGAACACTGTAACACTAAAGTGACCTTGCCCTAGTACAGCAGATTTTCTAAGAGCTATCAATACACCAGTATATTCATCAATAACCTCGTGAACATACTGATTCATAAGTGAGGCTGGAATTAATTAAAATGTATTTGAAACCTTAACTATTGCTTACAGCTGCATTAGAGAATATTCTGCTATTACTTTCTTAAAAAATGCCCCCTGAAACTTTAATCTAGGGTACAGACAAGTGTGTGTGTGTGTATACATATATATATATATATATATATATATATATATATATATATATATATATATATGTGACCATGTATGCAGTCATATTATAACATTCTTTATGTATAATTAAGAGGTATCGTAGTCAGAGAAGACCTATAGGTATGTTCCATTATTGAAAGCAAATTTAAGCCTCCCAAATACTAGGTGAACACTCCTGAAGTGATAAAGCTAAATTCTAAAATATTATGCTTAACACTGCACATTTTTTGAAGTGGATCTGTTGCAAATGTTCTTATTAAAAGGAGAATGATTCTTAAGTAGGTCTGCAAGAAATGTTATCACTAAAATGGGAATGTTTGTACAATGAGGAGTCTTTTTTTCTGTGCTGTAAAATGACACAAACAGAACAAGTGTACTGTTAGTGTAGCAAGGCTCTCAGTGAGTACAAGAAGAATTATTAAACTGACAGCTTGAGTACCATGGTAAAAAAAGAAAAAAAGATTACGTACTTTATTATAGCAAGCAAAATTATTTGGTATAGTAGTTGTGCTTCTTACATAACTAAATAAAATGTGGCAGATGGTTAATTCATAAGGAGCATGGGATCAAAATTTAGTAGACATTTATTAACAAAAAATCTTGAACTTTCTCTTAAATGACAAAGAACAAATTGCAAAATTACTGTGCAGGTAACACTAAGTATCAATGGAAAGTAATAGTGACCATTTTTTTAGTGACATTCAGGCTGCCTGGTCTGAAGAGCTGCCCTGTACCTTGTTATGACTGTTACACATTTCAGCATTAATTTTTGGAAATCTGTAGATAAGACCTTAAATTCATCAAGAAATGTCCCTGTCAGTCAACTGTAACCTGTGACTAGAATTTATTGAACAAATGCTGTTATTTTTTAAGTCACCATTATTGTTGCCCCTGCTTCTATCTTTTCATAGTTTCAGATTTCTGTATCTTTTAGTACTTCTCTAATTATTCCATGCACTTGCAATCATAAGAGAAAACTGAAATGTTCATTATACCTATGTATATTAGGTATCTTTTATTTCTGCTATCCAGTGATTTGGTCTTCTACTGCATTGCCTAATGTCTGTTTACCGTTAGGGCACATGTTTGTTCTAAATTCCTTGGAAGGGTTTTTATTCACTATGTCTGCTGACTAAATAGGTTTGCTGTGATGAAATTTTAATTCCTTCATGGGTAGCTTGGCATTATGTATAAATGGTATTAAAAGGAGTTACACATACATAATCAAATTTACAAAGACTGTACGAGAAGATTAAAGGTAGAACAGCTGGACAATGGTGACAGGTCTGTTGCACAAATCAACTTTAAAAACAGGAGTGCCAAGTCAGTTACTGAAATTACAGAATAAGAGAATGCTGTACAGTACAGGAGGTTGAATTACTGCCCACTAGAGCATCTGCTGACCTAAGCTACTGTTTATGGTGTGAAATTAAAATATTTTCGATCCATCTTGGCAACCACTTTCAACAGTCTGTCAAAGTAGTTCCTGTGTTAAGGAGTGTCATATGTTATAATTATATTGGTCCTGTTATCAGAAGCAGGCACTGTAAGGAATGATAAGGTCATTGTACTATCATGACTCTGCTATCTCTGTTTTCTTATCTTATTCTTAGGTACTGCACATCCAAACTGTATACCTACTTTTGTTACTGCAGCAGATACTTGAGAAGAGTAAAAACAAAATTGGTCTTTACCTTATTAAATGCCCTTCACCTTCTTTACTGTTCCCAACTTCAACATCTTTCAGTGCTCCTAAATATACAGTTTGTAAAGGCAGAATTAGGGAGCTTAATAAGTTAGATGCTGAATTAAGATACAAGAAATCAGTCAATACTAGACAGAAAGAGAAACAAAAAATATTGCCAAAAGAAACATCACAGATTAGATATCAAAGGAAACTAGAACATTTCTGCATCTTTTATAAACAATTATATAAGAAAAAGAAAAATGCAATTGGACTACAAATCTCTAGGAAATAATGTCAAAATACTTAAATTAGGCATTTATCTAAAATAAGGATTATTTTTAAATAGTAATACAAATTCACCTTTCCCATTCCATTTTGCACCGAGTATCTACATATATAAATAAATGAATAGATTTGAATCTTTGTATTGCAAATTTTACTTTCTATGGGGAACACATGCTTTAAAACCTATTCATTTTCTTTTGCACTCTTGCCAGAGTTGAACCAAACTACATGCCTTCAGAAATAAGTAAAAATAAAATCAAACTGTTAAGTGCACTGAGGAGTATTTCTTAGACAGACAATATTAGTGGCATATTTGCAGCCAAGTAGCAGAACCCAGCCTGGATTTTACTTAAATGATCAATAAAAATCACGAATAGATAGACCTTCCCTGGGATTCAGTAATCTCCTGTGCAGGAATAAGTTATTCCTGCATGTAAACGACCGTTTAAGGGCAGCACGGCAGTGCGCCATGCATAGTAATGAAGAAGCGCTGCATCTGCTCCTAAATGGACATGGAGGGTGGACGAGTGCAGGGGTATGTCTGAGAGCAGATTTCTCACAATACACATGCCCTGCACTCAGGAAGTGCCGTTCGGCAATTACAATGAGCAAGAATGCTCATAGGAGGTTGCATACCTCCCAACTGTACAAATCATCACTTGCTGCCCATACAGTTGGCCTGTACTCCATTTGCACTAGGAAATCATGGGATGATGTCAGGATTGCAGCCATTAAATAATGGCATACATTTGAGTTTCAGACACCAAAATCAGTCAGAAAACATATAGTAAAACAAATCCTGTTACTCTAGCAACTGTCCTAAGTTTATAAGAGCAATAATTAAAATATGTCCATAGTTGTACCTAATTTGTCAAGCATTGTCCAGATAGTTTGCCTGAAGAGGTTGAGAGGTATGGGGGATTGTTAGGATGTCTACCAAACATGCAGATGCATGCAGAAATCCACAGCAATAAGTGAAACTGGTCCCTTCCTACAGAAAATAACAGCATAGAATTTTTTTTCAAACAGATTAAATTTAACCGTAGGTGCTCGGGCTTGCCCATTGCTTAGCTAGGCATATTGTAGCTTAAATAGCACAAGAAGATAAACAGCAAGATACATTCAATTGAAGCATAACTGCAGTAGTGTAGTGGTCAGAGTGTTTGCTTTACAAGCAATCCTTCCAAGTTCGATTCTCACTGTAGTAAATTCCATTTTCCACTTGAAATCACTTTATGAACATTTTTTTGCTGTATAACCTACTAAATAACATATATTTGTGAACTGGAGTACTGCATTAAGTGCAGATGTGAGGTGTCATTTTAATGATGTGGTAAAATCCACAGATAAACACAAGTGCCCCATACAGTATATGTACATATGAATCAGGGATACTAAATGAAGGTATAATGTGTAATGAATGATAAATCCATAGAGTGTACAATTCTACCACTTTCCCAAGTTCCATATTTTGATTCTTTATAAATTAGTGCAGGGGTAAGCTGGAGTAAGCAATTTTAAGCCAGAGTAAGCAGGTTAAAGCCTTTTTGCATGGGGGTAAGCAATGCGCACACAGATTAAACAATTTTAATGCTAACTCTCTGTAAGCATATTTAACTGGATGTTAGCATTGCTTACCATCACACAAACCTGCACAAACCTGCTCACAACTGCTTAAAAGTGCCTTAATCACTCTGTATCCAACTGCCCCTGTTCTGCCAGCAACAAAATAAACAGGTCTTGAACCCAGGACCCTGCACACTATAATCATAGCAATTAACCAGTAAGCCATCACAGCTGTACATAAAATTGAGGTACACCCAAACAGATCCTCACTATAGCAAAATCAAAATTTACATGTGAAAGGAATCTATAAACAGTTTTATGTTGTATAACCTACTACATAACATATATATGTCAATTGGAGTACTGCATTAAGTCCAGATGTGAGGTGTCATTGTAATAAAGTGGTAAAATCCACCAATAAACACAAGGACCCTATACAGTGTATGTACACATGAATCATGGATACTAAACAAATATATAACATGTAATGTATGATAAATCAATGCCAAACAGCAAATAGTGTGCAAATTTAAAAATAAGCAACACTAAGCATTGCACACCCCTGCTTACTAGGTGTAAGTGATGTGTAGCCAAGTAAATCAATTTGCCTATTGGTATACCCCTTTAAGCAATGCCAACTTTAGGTGAGCAGGTTTGCCCATACGTTACCATTTTCAAAACCATCCAATCATGGCAAAGTGCAGGAAATCCACCATATTTAAACACCACAGTCGGGAATACATCTCATAACCTGTTGCAACTTCTTCCTGTAGGCACTATGGCTGGTGTTGGAGAAGGATCTCCCTTCCAAGCACAGCACTGGGGCATCCAGGAGTCCAAAGTCATGGCAGGACTCCTCGTTAAAGACCATGAGCAGAGATTGCTGTAGGGCCAGTACCAGAGTTCCCAATATAAAGCAGAAGTCTGGGACCGTCTCGCCCATGACCTCACCATCCCTCAAACTGGTGAACAGGTCAGGCATCACTATGATAACTTGAAACAGAGGAAGAGGGAGCTCTTGGATCAGTGGATCCAAGAATCTAGGCAGTTGGGTGATGTCCCAGCTATGTGTAAGTACTCATCCTACTACCTGTTTAATAATTGCCATCTCATGTATATTATGAATAGGTATGGATAAATATTCCTCTTATGTCTTTGACAACGGCAGAAGAGCGGGCTGTGAATCAGGAAGCACATTCCTATAGGCTGCAGAGGCTGTGTTGTGAGGTACATTAGTAATAATCTTGCATGTACTGTCATAAGAAATAAATCTAAAAGTAGTAGAAAGTTAATTGCCAGTATAAAACCTTTACTGTGCATGGCATGTACTGAATAAACCAGACAATATGGAAGGAAGAGTCTCATATAGGTTGTATGTAAATAAAAGGGCAACAGCCTGGCAATAAAGGTCTAACTCCTGGACTGCTTGTGTTTACTGTGGTATCATATGGTAATGCAGTGCTGCAATCTCTTAATAGTACTGTTGTATTAAGCACTGTTACCCATACTGTGCTACATAAATAAAATGTGTAGGACTGTCAGTATACGACTGTTGTAATCACAATGTCATATTGTACATCTGAGAGAGACTTAGACAGAAAACAGTGAAAAGATCGACAACATATTCCAAATAGCACACTCAACTGAGACGTGAAGTTGTATTTTTAACACACATAGCCATGGTTCGAATCCTGGGAGTGGGAGTAAGCTGCATGCAAAATCATACCCCACAACTGTACAGATATTGTCAGAATGTCCAGATAATTGGCGTAATTCTCCTGCCTGTCACCCTGTCCCTTTGGCAAATCAGTGGGATGATCCCAAAAGTTTAGGCAGAATAATGACATATGACTGATTGTCAGACGTCATAACTGTCAGAAATATATCTATAAGAGCAAACCTGACACTCTAGCAACTCACCAAATTGTTATAAGAGTAATAAGTAAAGGATGTCCCATCTCCACCCCCATGTTGTGAAGTTCTGACCAGAGTCTGTGCAGTGCAGTAACAGAGAGGCGGCGTATAATAATAATGTGGAATCTGGTAATATGTGTGGCAACATTCAGGTAGTGTTAACAAACATTCCCCCAACAGGTCTGTCAGATATGAAAACTGTGCCTGAAAACTGGTACTGTTTAGTCTGGTATTGTATGGCATTGTTAGTGTTGCAGTTTCTCTGATTAATAAGGTATTACTCATCACTGTCCCTCACACTGTGCTACATAATAAAACTGTCTAGGAAACCCTGTATAAGAATATTGTAATTACAAGGTCAGATTGTAATACCATGGGAGACTTATAGGCAGAAATCAGAGAAGCAATACACAGTGATATCTATATAACACACTCAACTGTGATGTGCACTGTTTTATTTTCAGCCGACACAGCCGTGGTTCGAATCCTGGGAGTGGTAGTAAGCTGTATGCAGAATCATACCACTCAACTGTGCAGATTTGTCCAGAATGTCCAGATAATTGGGCCATATCTGCTGCCTGTTACCCTGTCCCCTTGGCATATCAGTGTGATGATCTCTGACATTTAGGCAGCATTTAATGACATATAACTGACCGTCAGACATGTAGATAGTTGGAAAATGTATATTAAAACAAATCTGTCATTGTAGCAACTCACCAAAAGTTTATGAGGGCAATAGTCAAAATATGTCCCAGTTTCACCTGCATTTTGCCAAGACTTGCCCAGAGTGTATGCAATAAGCGATGGAGAGGTATGTGCATAACATCAACCTGGAATCTTGGAATATGCATAGAAACAGTCAGGTAGTGTTAACAAACAATGCCTCCACAGGTATACCAGGTAAGAGGTGTATACCGCAGGTAAAACACAGTTCACGTATATAGTTGTCTACAACCATGCCACTTTCCAAATTAAGGCCATAGGGTAGTATAATAATACCTGTAAGGTACAGATTACAACACTAAGAAAGTAATTAGAACTACAGGGATATACAAGTTGTTAACTGACATCCCCCCCCCATCTCTGGAACAATAATCTAAATACACAACTCAATGGGTATGTGTACAATTAAATCTACTGTTGGGACATAGGTCCTATTGTTTGATAAATATTGAAATTTGTTTCTATGCATGTGCCATGTTGAAGTACTCCCACATTGGTGGCATGCGTCCATCAATGTACCTGCATGCTGTTTTAATGGTCACTGTGTTTCCATATATGCATGTGTTCTGTTTGCTATGCAACTGTTCCATATCTGGTGTTTTGGGTTAATGGGAATATCTATGCATAATGTTATACTTAATCCTGGAATGTGCCAACTATTACTAAACCACATATGTTTTAAAATTGAAACACCATAGCACGTTTGGGAAGGCCAGTCCCAGCGGATCCACCTCAAACACCTTATCTGGCAGTGGCACCGGCACCAGCATGTCTGGGACCCACCCCGGGACCTCCTCATCTGCTGGTCCTGCACTACCTTCAGGTGGAACCACCTCAGGGGATGAGGCTCACCCACCCCTGGGAGCAGGCACGGACAGGATACTGTTACCCATTGTCAGGTCTGGGGTCTGGTGAGTAGCGAGCTCCGCAGGGTGTTCAGAGATCTGTTACACCAGCTTGAGTGCCATGTGCTGAATCTAGAGGGACAGCCTACCCCTCCTACACAGCCCCCAGCACAGCCACCTTTGTGGCCATGATGGTGCAGTGGTGACTGCACATGGGTGGGGACCTCAGTCCCACTGTTTCCATCTGGGGGCTCATGGGCTTCCGACTTCCAAACACCCCTCCCCATCCAAGGTGTTTACCCCCAACATGTGTCATATACTGCCCATGTATGCTGTCTTGTCTGTCTTGTCTGTCATCCTACCCAGTCTACCTCTCCAAATATACCTACTATCCCTCCCCAATGTCCCACTTTCACCTTAAAAAAAAGGGCAATCTGTTCCCCAAAAAAATCTCGCCCCATACATAGCCATCCTTTTTGGACACATGTAATCTGGTCTAATTGGATTCAGAACTTATTATTGTTGTCTTCACCCCCTCTCAGGGGTATGAGTGTTCAAGTCTACCTCCAAATCAGTGTGTATACACAATTGTTGCTGTAGAAGAAATGGGCAGCTATGGACCTTCCCTACACCCATCCTGCACATCCCTAGCTATTTTCCCAACTGTCTTTCCTTCTTTGTGCCCTTTTTCACCACTTTCCTATCAACCCTTTTTCTTTTCTTTTAAAGAAATTAGCATGGGGGTAAGCAGGAGTAAGCACTTTTAAGCAGCAGTAAGTGGGTTTAAGCTCGTTTGCGCGGGGGTAAGCAATGCCCACACAGGTTAAGCAATTTAGAAGCTAAGTGAGTATAAGAAACTGTAACCGGACATTAGCATTGCTTACCATCATTCAAGCCTGCACAAACCCACATACAACTGCTTAAAAGTACTTTAATCACTCTGCATCCAATGGCCCTTGTTCTGTCCAGCAAAAAAATAAACAGCCTTTGTAAGTATCTAACCCAGGACCCTGCACACCATAGCCGAAGTGATTTATTATGAAGCCATGTCAGATATACATAACTTTGATGTTTTCACAAACATATCATCCAGCACAGTCATTCAACAGTACAGGAAATGCATTTATATATGTAGATGTATGTGTGCATATATATGTATATAGATATATATATATAGATATATATATATATATATATATATATATATATATATATCTATATATATATATATATATATATATATATATATATATATATATATATATATATATATATATATATATATACACATCTATATATATATATATATATATATATATATATATATATATATATATATATGTGTGTGTGTGTGTGTGTGTGTGTGTGTGTATACAGATATATATCTATAGATATATAAGCGAACACAACAAATACATATATGACCAAAGGCACCGTTAATGGGGGTGAGTGGGCTCAATCTAAGTACCTCTTGTAATTATTGATACCATTCCCTCCCCTACAGCCAAACAGATCTGCCTTGCAACACAATACCAACACTTGCAAGTCCCATACCCAGAACCCTACACAACATGGCCACAAGAAGTTAACAGTAATCCATCCCACCTGTACAATGTTAGGATGGTATCAATAGCATATCATGCAGTGCAGTCTAGCTACCATAGGGAATGTACAGTGTGGAAGCAATAAACATTCCAGTGATACATATATACACACACACACATATATGAAGATACACACACACACACACACATATATATATATATATATATATATATATATATATATATATATATATATATATACATATATAGAGATATATGTATATACACATACACACACATACACATATATTACTATGTATAGATATGTATAGGAAGATACATATTTAGATGTGTGCAGCATATTGAACAGCCAGTATTCCTGCAGTTGCCTCCTCTTAAAATGGACAGTGTATGATTCTCTCATACAAAAGACAATTATTGCATGAAACATATACCCACAGAGAAGTCAAAGGATATGATACCACACACAGGTTTGCATACATAAGAAATGTATATTTGTGTATTATTACAATTGTATATGCCATGTCATATAGCTGTTAGGTGTTTGAAATACATGCTGAGTAATGCAACTCTCAAGCAGATCATTTTATACAGTAATTCGAAAGCATAACATATGTTGCTGTCCAGGCCAAGGCCTTCAAGTAGTACAACAATAAAGAAAGACTGGGCCAGAGGATAACAATCAATTAACAGTAAGTAATGCAGATGTATAGTTCAGCAGCCTCCAATTACACTCTGTACTCAACCCCTAGGGAGAAAAGACTTAAGTTTTTACAATGAAGATGTATCTGTTACATAACAATGCTTAACTTAAAACATCACTATCACACTGACAAACAGAACAGTCTGTATAACAGTAAGCACTAGCCCAGCAATGCTACCAAGGTGAAATGTATGAAAATGCGCAGCCATATACTTTAAGGTGTCTTACTACTGATATCCCTCACATGTTGTAACAGCCTAGGTTAAATATGGTGCATACCCCTCCCCCATACACTGACTTACAGGATCATATAACAGTGTTACATAAACTGACCTCTGGACTGCACAAAGGCACACACATTTTGTCCAGCTGTAGCCCACATATATATGGACCCTACCCCACAATATGT
>NC_056743.1:1780206965-1780269465 GCF_019279795.1 Protopterus annectens | reverse complement strand
CACCAATAAATGGTCTGCTGTCCAAGATGTTTGGTCATCAAATGTGCCCACTTACCTGCAACAGAGTGAGCCATGGCTTGCACACATCTTACATGCCATGGCATGGATCCCATACCCAACAGGTATCACCCAGGAGTTGGACATGTAGCCAAACCTCACCATTGCATATACCATGGCAAACAGTGCAGATAGTCATGTATGTGGTGAGGATGTATGGGACAGGATTAATGTAGAAAATAAACAGATGGTCATCCAAGGCAGATTACATCACATGTTCTGGTCATGCAGGCTGCCTAGTAACATGCCACAACACTGAGGGAGTTGTAGGAATGCCTAGCAAGTACTAGCTGTGTAGTACCCGTGTCAGCAATTGCCTGGACTCTGCATAAGTGTGGCTTATGGGTTAGGGTAATCAAATGGGACAGTTGTACCACAGGAAACATCAGTGAGGCCTCTCTACAGATAGCATATTCATAACAGCAAAGGTCCCCAAAAGGCATGCGTTGCAATGTGTACTGGTGTACCAAGACCACGTTGGAAACCTACAGACAATATCAATTAAGATACATGTGCTGCACAACCAACACCTCACCCCACCTCAGGCCCACCATCCCCATCAGTACCTTGTCGGTGCCAGTGTACACCTGTATGTTTGCCATTCATTAGCTGGTACTAGGCTGGTACACATGGTGTTCAGTATTTGGGACACTGGAAGATGACACGCATGTGTAGGCCATAGTTGTCAAGCATCTGCAAAAAGGCTGAGGGTGGGGAGAGGTTGTCATCAGGACACAACAGTGCACTGAAGCAGAGATCCAAAGGCCGCTACAAATGGCTGTATCTGCACACAGTCAAGGTCAGGAACTGTGGCAGACATAACCCTGACTCCACAGCAATAATGATGGCACTGTGTGACCTCCAAGGGATGTGCACATGAGTTGCTCTAGCAATCATGCAGAGTTGGAGGACATTTGTAGGTCAGACTGACCAAATACTGACAAATGCAGATGGCCCATGCTAGTATTCCCCTGCCAAGAATAGTGACTGCTGCAGTACACATAGCAGTAGGTGCAACAAACCATCATGATAAGGGCATGCACACACACATATACACCCACAAAGAGTATGCATCTCAGTCAGCATGTGCACAGCTAACACATTTGTTTGACACTGCATTTGATTGCACAGGTCATATGTCACATATCAGGATCATGTAATGTTAACATATGCAGTAATGTGGTCCCATGGCATATCAAGGAAGAGGCTATCATATCAGAAAAGGTGTGTACACTCCCCATAGCCATGGTAAGGTTTGAAGGTTGTCAGTGTAATTGTATCATATTGGCCATACATACATTGCTGATGATGAGATCTGTAAATCAGACATCAGGCATTCACAAATGACATCTGTCCAATATCATCCCAGGTATGTGTCGGACAAACACATAGGGGCTGTGAACAGCAGAGCAAACATAACTGACACAATAATACACATTCAGCAATGGTGTGTACACCTGTGAGGCATGGTGCACTATACATGCCAGGGTGCTGAACAAGTGTACAGCAATACTGTGTACATGGGTGCAGTGTGTTCTAGGGGAAGGGGCATCACCTACTAACACAACCCATGCATCAAAGAGATGTATCATGTTGCTAGCAGGGACTGACTATAGCTGCACTGCATGCTGTTATGTGCCATATGTCATGCATGTTGACAGATGGGTAATGGGTAATGGGTAATGGGAGGTCTTTGTGTAATATCTTTATGCAACCTCATCTGTAAGTGTGTGTGGGGGGGTGGGGAGTGATTTTGTCTGTAAGTGTAATCTGGTGGAGTGGAGGGGGATTGATGTATGTCACATGTGTGTGTGTGTGTGTGTGTGTGTGTGTGTGTGTGTGTGTGTGTGTGTGTGTGTGTGTGTGTGTGTGTGTGTGTGTGTGTGTGTGTGTGTGTGTGTGCGTGTGTGTATGTGTGTGTGCGCGTGTGTGTCCATGTATGCACATGTGTGAGTGTGGGGTTATTCATACCTCTCAACTTCCTTTTGAAATCGTGCAGTACATGGGCATGGACAGACACGACACATGAGACACCAGGAATACTTTTCTGACATGTAATCTCAAGACAGCTGATAGTATAATAACGTCTGTAGCATGAAACATGCATTGTGAGGGAAACTAGACACCAGGGATACTGTTTTAATTGCAATCAGCAGAAAGGTAAAATAATAACCACATATGCAGTACTACAGAGGCATTGGGGAATTACTCAACAACACCAGAGAGGGTTTCCAAATATTACTGTAGTCCACATAAAAAGTTAATAGAGCAACGGATCTTGCATCTACTGAACAATAGTTATGTATGACACTCCAGTGAGTGACATTATTGAGTGACTGTAGTAGCCCATAACATATGAGGGTCATGTTCAAGATGTCTGGACAAACCCAGGATGTACACTGGATGACATCAGGGAGTCTTTGAAAAAAAACGACTCCAATCAAGTCAAAGAGGTAATAGACTAACAGGTCATGTTTTGTGTTCACTTTTCTAGGCAATTAGAAGAATGATATGTTAATGATTGGTATTATTGACTGCAATTATCCAGGACTGATGTAGGGTGGGGAACTTAAGAGAATAAACTAGGAACAGTCTGTAAACTCAGAGACAGGTAAGTAGTATGGTGGAATGTCAGTGTGTGTGTGTGTGTGTGTGTGTGTGTGTGTGTGTGTGTGTGTGTGTGTGTGTGTGTAGTGTTAAGCAATGACATACAGGTCTTAAAGTGTGTTTCTTGTTTTCCCCTCACAGGTGGCGAGGTGGGTCATGGTCCCTCCTGCAGGCAGTCTGATGTTGGTGTCCATACAGACCCTGAAAATTATGATAGGTGTGTTGAGACACAGGCGGGATTGTCAGAGGCTGAAGCTGCACCATCATTTAACATCCCGCTGTTATCCACCCCATCAGCGCACACAGTCACAATGCCTATACATGCCCTATCACCAGTGACCATAGCAGAGGGACAGTTGGCGGTTGGTGACATGGGACAGGACAGTGCAGTATCTATGGCATGTGTGTCTGGAGAGAGCAGCCATAGCCAGATGTCTGGCAGGGTACACATAGGCAGATGTACATGGGTGCTCATTGGAGGGCTGCTGGTCATCGTGCTTCTGGCAGAAGTGCCACATCTGGTACACCAGATGCATGTTTCAGGCTGTCATGGAGGTGCAGGCATGCATGGAATGATACACCAGACAGGCTCTGAGGCTGCAGAGGGCTACTCATTCAGCTGTTATTAACAACATCCATGATCTTGCAGGTTCCCACTGTTATTTTACTGTGGTCATGGATAGATGGCTGAGTGAGATGGTGGTACTCCTGGACCATAAAATGTCTGTGCTTGAGCATGTAGTGGGAGTGGTGCAATGGCCACGTGGACATAGCCCAGCAACACCAACAGCTGGAGGACAACGTGGATATGCAAGAACAAGCTGCTCCTATAGTGGCAGTAGCAGTGCCAGCACTGCAGGGGGGAGTTGCTGTTCACACCACACCACAGCAGGCCATGTGCACATGGCCCCGGCCAGTCCGAGGATGGACTTGGTTCCAGCAGACATATGTCATCATCAGGGGAGAGTACCATATCATGGCTTGCACCTGGATGTGCCCGTGGAACCCCTGGCAGGCACAGTTCTCATGTCCTTTGCTGGAGGCGGTGAACAGCACACCCTGCCAAGTATGGTCTGCAGCTGTCCAACAATCACCTGTGTAGGGCAGCTACATGGCAGAACTGTGTGCATGCATACTCACACACAATACAAATACAGCTAGGGAAACCCCATACCTACATGCACCACATCATCATGGCCATATCAATAATTAAACCCCCTCACTCACACACATGGTGTCAAACATATGGCTCAGCCTAGGTCTTTGGCAAACCAACAACACACCCTGTGCATATGATGATACCTGTGCCACATCCCTGTCATCCATAACATTGATGCAGAGCCAGGCTAATATGGTTTTGATGCACACGGTGACTGTACTACAGTGTACCAATGTAATGCTGTGTAAAATGTTGTCAGCAGTAAAGTTTAATGCTTACATATCAGGAAGTGTAGCTGTCCAGCCATGATGCATTATAGCTGTTATTAACACTGAGTGATTGTGGTCTCCATAATGTAATCCGTTTGTGTTGTAGGTGTTCATGTGTCAGCAGGAGGATGGTCTGCTTTTGTATCCTACAAGGGATATGGCACTGTGGTGACACCTTGGCTGTGCCATATCCTGGGTACAGGTGAACACGTCACAGGTCTGTATAACAGTTACTGGATGTGCCACATGGTCTGGGGGTGGTGTATACAGGTAAGTGCATGGTGGCTGCTATCAGCAGTCCTTCTACAGTGGACAATGGTAAGTGCCCTAGGTGGTACACACCACATGTTTGTGTATAACACACACACAGAGGTGATGGTGTTGATGCAATACACAGAGAATACTGTACACATGGATGTATGTACCTGTGCAATGAACACATTGTAGCCTATGTAATTCCACCAACCCAGAATAGGCACAACACATTGAGGAATAAGCAGTCCACTAGTTTAATGTCATTGATGATGGTACTGGCAGGGTATATGTCCCCTTCCCCAATGCAGTGCAATCCTCAGCTTGGTAAACATAGGCCTGCTGGTGTGGGTGGCACAGCCCTACGCATTGGAGGGTGAGAGATGCTGTAGAACCACAGATAGTGTGATAGACAACTACCTAACCTGTTAACATGAACTGTGCAGTATTACGGCCAGCTAAGCAAGGGGATACACTCAACAGTAACTGCTATGATGGTGGCTGTGTCCACAACAGCCACACTCAGCTATATATACCAACTCCAGTATCGCTGCACATCTATACAGTGGGAAGAGGGCATTTACACATCTACCACTAGTTGTGATGGAATGTATGTCCACAGGATGATACCTGTGAAATGTTAGCATATGCCAGGCAGTTCTCAGACAGATGACCTCCAGGGGCATGTATATTCTGCAAATGGAAATAGATTCCTTCACATACACACACACACATACTTAGCAACACTGGGACTAGACCCCTACCTAGGTATGTAGTGCTACTGATGTGTGTGGCCTTAATTGCACACACCACACAGGATGAGGTGTGTTCCAGGTTACATGTTACGTGAAGAACATCTCCAGACCTGTACAGTATGGTAATGGGGGATGTACTGGTTGTTTATGGACAATATATAGTGTGATATACCATCATATACACAAACACATAAAAGTCAGACACACATCTGAGAGACCTGGGCTTATCAGTGCTAACTACCTTGTCAATGTGTCCATTGTGTTACAGATAAGTTGCACAAAGCACATGCATAACTGGGCTGGAAAGTGTTTTCACTTACCTGTATGGTTGATGGTGACAGTGGTCCCCATACAGTGGAACATGGGACATGTACCGGGGGTACCATGGTGTAAAGACAGTATACCCAGCACCCACACCCCACAGTGGATATTGTATGCACTGAAATCCATGATAATACTCTGACACACCCACTATCACACATTGACCAGGACTGTAATACAACCCCTTGTCTATCCCAAGAGTGCTACTGTAGGGATATGCATCTAATGCACATGCCACAGGCATAGTAGGGTGATGCATTGTCATGCCTCTCCTATGGTCAGCAACATCACTATCCCTAATACTGTGTGGCAATGCATATTGTATTAGGAGAATGTGGCCTCAGAATGCTGTACCCTATATATATATATATATATATATATATATATATATATATATATATATATATATATATACACACACACACACACACACACACACACACACACACACACACACACACACACACACACATGCACACATACACGCACTTGCCAAAACTCAGTAGGTATCCTATGCCTATCAACCCATTTGTACAACAAATTTGTGCTGGTACTGCAAGGCCCAGGTAGCCCTTAGGGAGAAGAGTGTAACAAGGTACATGCAATATCCGGTACAGCAACAGCCACATCTAACTATGGCAATGAGGGGTGTGGTGGGTGTGAAGGGCCTCACAGTATTCTCAACTACAGGTCTACAAAAACACAGACACTGATATTCTCAGTAATGCTCCTGTACACATTCGTCAGTACTGGGGTCCATTGGTGCAGGTGTTCATAGGTGTGTACCAGGCTATTGTCCATGGAGAGATGGGAAGTATAGGGGATGTGTGTGCAGTGGTAGCATGCCACCTGCTATGTGCCAGCAGGCCATCTATCAACAGATACCACAAGGGTGATCCTCAGGGTGAGAGTAACATGCATCAGCCAATCATCTGGGTGCCTCTTGCAGAGGCCAGTGAGGTTCTCCAGTTAACATGCATGCAACATGTATTACATAACATGGTCAGTGTCTGTCTTGGAGACCTATACCCAAGCATGTTCTGTTGACTGTGGCAGTGTAGTTGAGATATCCATGGCATATGGTGCATACAGGGTGTGGATTCCTAGCTGTGGCATTCATAACACAGCTGGTCAGACATGTCAGTGTCAGTCAACCATAGATTGCCTGTACATAGCCAAGATGGATACCTGGCATCTGCACAACTGTACAGAGGACAGACAGATATCAGCTAGCCAATTAGCTATACATTAGGATGAATGTGTTGACAGACAGACATCTGACACCAATAGGTATGTCATTACTACATGACGGCAGCCCTCACTGACATGTGCTATACACACAGTAGTCTACAGTTATTTTCCACATGTCAGATCATTATCCAGTAGGAAATATTTAATAAGACAGAGCTCACACACCAGGAGCATGACAGTGAGAACTTAGAGTCCATCTTTGCATGCAAGGGTGTTTGGTTCCAGTACTACAATCTGCAATCTACTGCTACTTGGGAAAGCACTGTCGACAGTAGTAACATAATGATACGCTACATGCAAGTGTGACTGCATATAACATGGAATACTACCCATGTATGTAACACATTCAAACAGAAAAGAGTGTTGCACAAGCCATATATACTCAGGTGTCCCAGACAGTAGACTCACATATGTAGGTATATGTGTACATGTATAGGTTCATAGGTTCATAGGTTGGTACTAGGCTATTGGCCCTAGGGTCTATGCAAGCCTAGCCATAACAATTCCCTGGATATTTCTTCCCACAATATTTACTTCTCTGGTCCCCTGTCTAGCAGGGTGACTGACATGATCCCCAGGGTGAATTTCCTTTCTCCCATCCAATCATCAAGATTCCTTTTGAAGAGGGCCAATGAGGCACTCTGCTTGACATGTATGGGCAGTCTATTCCAGAGTATGGGGAGTCTCTGGGTCAGGAACCTATCCCTCCAGCATGTTTTGTTCATTGTGATGACAAGGTTTAGATCCCTGGAGCATGTGGCTCTGAGAGACTGGGATTTCTTTAAGTGGAGCATGTCCAACAGCTCAGGGGTTGACAAGGCTTTGTATGTTAAGTAAAGATTGCCTCTGAGTAGACGATATGCCACAGAGTATAGCTGGAGTTTTTTTAGATGGTCAGCATATGGCATCTGCTTTAGGCCTGTGATTCTTTTAGTGAGGTATTTCTGTGGTGTTTCCAGCTGTAGCAGATGTCTTGTGAGGTACATAACAAATGGGGCATTATACTCTATAATGGGTCTAATGAGGGATGAGTACAGTGGGACAATGACCTCCTTTTTTCTGGATGAAAGGCCCTTAGTGATGAGGTGTGCCACATAGAAGGATTTCCTGACTGTTGTGGTGATGTGGTTATCGAAAGTGAGACCACTGTCCACCTGTGTCCCTAAGTCTCTCTTCACACTTTCGATGTTTAGTGTCCTGCCACCTATGTGGTAATTCATGGGTACATGTTTTTTTCCCAAAGGGGATGACTATACATTTCTTGGCATTAAGCTTGGGCACATGGCTCTGGCACCAGGCATCTGTTTCTGTAAGGCCTTTTTGTAGAATATCCACATCATTTGGGGATTCAATAATGGCTCCCAGTTTGCAGTCATCTGCGAACTTTGTTAGCCAGAGTCCCTTATTGTTGGCCTGTACTTCAGAGAAGTAGATGCCAAACAAGAGTGGTCCCAGGACTGAACCCTGAGGTACTCCACTTGTCACTTGTCTGGAGGTGGATTTGGAATTGGCTACTTTTACAGTCTGGGTTCTGTCAGTAAACCAGTTGGCAACCCATCAAGTGACATAGGGATTTATGCCCAGCTTAGTGACTTTATCTATGATTCCAGAGTGAGGGATGGTGTCGAAGCCCTTGGTAAGGTCCAGATAGGCTGTGTGGACCACCTTACCCAAGTCCACAGCTCTGGAGACTGATTTGAAGAACTCAATCAGATTCAGGAGACAAGATCGGCCCCTCACAAACCCAAATTGGGTGGGGTCCAGTGTTTGAAGGTTGCCAGTGTTTGAAGGTTGCCAGTGTCTTTGTTTATAAGTTCTATGATAATGCTTTCCATGACCTTGCAGATCAGGCTTGTCAGACTGATGGGACGGTAGTTCCCGGGATCCAAGGCGGATCACCCCTTGTGGAGCGGGATAACTGTAGCTGTGCACCACTCAGTGGGCATGAAGCCTGAGGTGAGGCTATGATTAACCATGACACTTAGGTGAGGTGCCAGTTCATTTTGTAGTTCATGTAGTACACAGCCTGGGATGTCATCTGGTCCCATGGATGCTGTATTCTTAGCTTTGGAGAGTGCAGTTTCTACCTATGTGGCCATGATTATCAGAATTTGGCAATCTTTTGGTATTGAGATGGGCCCTTTAGGGGTGAGAGGGGTTGAAGTTGGCACTAAATATATCTGCCAGGATATTGGCAATATCCTTGGGATCAGTATATTTAATGCCATTCTGTTGTAGCTCAGAGCAGATCTGATCATTGCCATTTGGATTCTTGACATAACTATAGAATGCCTTGTGGTTGTCTTTGGAATCTTTGGCAATTTTATTTTCGTAACTAGCTTTTGAGGATTTTATGAGGGATCTCAGCTTCTTACTGAGGCTGGTGAGGGAGTTTTTTGCATCCTGGGATTTTCCTTTTTTCTGCAACAGTTTCTTCCTTCTGTTGTGTAGTTTGTTCATAGCAGGGGACCACCAGATTGGCTTCCTATTTTTGGAGAAGAGCATCTTGGTTCTATTTGGGATGGCACAATTCATGCATGAGTGGATGTGCTCGTACAGTGCCTTAGTGTAGGATTCTGCAGTCAAACTTCCAGATCCCATCTGCGTGGGTGTTGTGAAGTTTGTCACTTCTGACTTCAGTAGCATGAAGTTGGCTTTGGAGAAGTTTTTTAAGGAGGTTTCCTTACTGGGGGAGGGGGTAGGATGTGGATGTCAAAGGTGATTTGCTTATGGTCAGACCTGACCAATGAGGGGGTGACAACTGGTGTGGAGCATCTATCTCCCATGCTGGTAATGACCAGGTCTAGGATATTGGAGCCCCTGGTGGGACAATGGATTAGTTGATCCAGTGTGTTAGAATTTATAAATTCCAAAAACCTTTGGGAAAAAGAGGTGGTACCCGAGTAGTTTTCCCAATTAATGGCAGGGTAGTTGAAATCACCCAGTATTAGGGTGTTTGGTTGTATCTTAATATTTTCCAGTATGTTTAGAAAGGTGTAGTGAGAATTTTGGGGCATGGTGGGGGATCTGTAGCAAGCTACAATCTGGATTGCAGTCTTACCTAGTGTTAGTTGCACCTGGAGAATTTCAGATGCATTGTGTTGGGCAACTACCCTGGAGGTGTGAATATCCTTGGTGAATATGGACACTCCTCCACCTTTAGTGTTTCAGTCTTGGTTTTGTGGCTGAAAAGTGTGGTAAGAATTGTAGCCTGGTATTGCAGGGGTGCTCTCTGGAGCCTTGAACCAGGTCTCAGTTACTGCACAGATATCAATGTTCTCCATTTTTAGGAGTGCCTCGAGAGAGTGCATTTTGAGGTTTAGACTTCTAGCATTGAGTAACATTACCTTCAGATTTTGCATGCTTGTATCTGTTACGGTGGTGGTTTTATCCTTTGAACCTTGCCTAAAAAAGGCACTATAGGGGTGGCAAGAACTTTAGCCAGTAACCTGAATCCCAGGGGTGACAGGTGCAGACCATCTCTGGCAAAGCATCGTGGTTTGTTGATCATGTCTTCCCAGGCAGACAAATACAAGATCCCCTTTGAATAACACCAGAAGCTTAGCCAATTGTTGAAGTCACTCATATTGCCCTTATACTGTGGTATCATTCTGGGTAAAGGCAGAATGCTACTCAGGGCTAGGGTCATACCTGCCTGGGTCTCATGATTCAAGAGCTCTTCCATGTCTCGTTTCATGTAGTCCAGGGAGGTACGTCTCAAGTCATTCACTCCAGGATGAACAATGACAGAGTCGTATTTGTCCTTGTTGTGGAGTGACTTGAGTGCATGCATTATGTGGCAGATCCTGGCACCCGACAGGCAGCTGACTGTAATTTTCTCCTTGTTCAGCCTGGTGAGTGGGACATCAGTGTGCCTGACTATAGAGTCACCTACGACTAAAGTGTTGTGTACATTGTCTTGCCTTAGGGGCTATTGTTGGGTGGCACACTGGTGTTTTGAGCTATGTTCCACTTTGGTTGTGACTGGTGTTTGTTTGCATTTCAGCTTCAAAGGTCCTTGTTGCTTGGGCAGGTTAATGTTAAGGGCCTCCGCATATGTCGGCTAAGCAGTAGGACTTCCCTCTACCACAACAAGGTCTGGAAAGCTCTGAGCACAGAAAATAAAGTCCTGAGACAAGCAAAGCCTGGGATATGGACTGGCTAGAAAAAGTGGTAAACGAGCAAACAAGATAATATGTTTTTGTTGAAACAGGCTAAACAATGCAATAATGCAGTAAATAAACACAGAAAAGGCTAACACACTTGAGTGTGTAGTCCTAAACAGTAAATGCAATTAAAACTCTATAAAATTAGCAATTTAAAACTTTTTAAATGAAGCAAGGCAAGTGCACAACTGAAAAACGATTTAAGAGGCAGTAACACAGCAGAATAAGTAGCTAGTCTACATATACAGAGAAGTCTCTCTCTCTCTCTCTCTATATATATATATATATATATATATATATATATATATATATATATACAGAAAGCAGCTAAAACACACAAACAATTCAGATGCAGTGCAACCTAGACCACTTGAGTTGTAGCAATATTAAGGCAATTACAGTTATAATAAATGCCCTAAAATATATTCTATCTTTCCAAAATGTTTGAGAAGCACAGTCGGAACACAAGGAGATTCAGGCAAAAAAATGTTTTTTTTAAATGGAAAAAGGAGAAGCAGAAGGCCTTATCAAATGTTCTCTCTTTATTAGGTAGAATAAGCTAATGACACTAGACTGGGAGGAGTGTCCCAGATCAAATTTAAAGTAGGAACGGGCAACTGCAAAGCCACCAAGTATAACAGCAAGACACCAACAGGGAGGGAGGGTGGGGAAATACTAAAGCTATTAGCCTACAGACAGTAAGCACTACAGAAAGCCACAAAATGAAAGTTTTTAAACAGATAAAGGAACAATGAGACTCTACAGAATGCTTTTAACTGCAAACAAATCAGTTACCCGTGCAGATTAGTTAATAGCAATAAAAATACACTCAAAAACTATGCAGCAGACAATAAAAAGTGCTATATATAAATTGCTAGACAAAATAATCAGTATAAATAATCGAAAAAAACAGGATACTTATATATCTCAGCTAAGAGTTGTAGTCAACACCTCTCCTCCACTATGCTCAGTGTGTATAGACAGAAACCCTCTCAGAGCTAGGGCTTAAATACCAGAAGATACAACCTTAGACAACTTTTTTTTTTTTTTTGACAAAAACACAAAAGAACCAGCCCCCACTAGCCAGCAGCCAATTAACACAATCTAGCCAAGGTAAAGAAAGGCTTCAGCTAATTCAAGATGGCCTGTTCATGTCCTTTGAACAATCACTGTATAAACAAACAAGCCCAGAGCCAGCAATTCTAAACTAGGAAAATGCTAAAGCTATTAGCCTACAGACAGTAAGCACTACAGAAAGCCACAAAATGAAAGTTTTTAAACAGATAAAGGAGCAATGAGACTCTACAGAATGCTTTTAACTGCAAACAAATCAGTTACCCATGCAGATTAGTTAATAGCAATAAAAATACACTCAAAAACTATGCAGCAGGCAATAAAAAGTGTTATATATAAATTGTTAGAAACAAACAAGCCCAGAGCAAGCAATTCTCAACTAGGACAATACTAAAGCTATTAGCCTAAAGACAGTAATCACTACAGAAAGCCAAAAAATTAAAGTTTTTAAACAGATAAAGGAGCAATGGGACTCTACATAATGCTTTTAACTGCAAACAAATCAGTTACGCATGCAGATTAGTTAATAACAATAAAAATAGACTCACAAACTATGCAGCAGGCAATAAAAAGTACTATATATAAATTGCTAGAAACAGTAATCAGTATAAATAATAGAAAAAAATCAGGATACTTATATATCTCAGCTAAGAGTTGTAGTCAACACCTCTCCTCCACTCTGCTCAGTGTGTATAGACAGAAACCCTCTCAAAGTTAGGGCTGAAATATCAGAAGGTAGAACCTTAGACAACTTTTTTTTTTTTTTTTACAAAAACACAAAAGAACCAGCCGCCACTAGCCAGTAGCCAATTAACACAATCTAACCAAGGTAAAGAAAGGCTTCAGCTAATTCAAGATGGCTTGTTCATTTTGCTTTGAACAATCACTGTATAAACAAACAAGCCCAGAGTCAACAATTCTAAACTAGGAAAATGCTAAAGCTATTAGCCTACAGACAGTAAGCATTACAGAAAGCCACAAAATGAAAGTTTTTAAACAGATAAAGGAGCAACGAGACTCTACAGAATGCTTTTAACTGCAAACAAATCAGTTACCCATGCAGATTAGTTAATAGCAATAAAAATACACTCAAAAACTATGCAGCAGACAATAAAAAGTGCTATATATAAATTGCTAGAAACAATAATCAGTATAAATAATCGAAAAAAACAGGATACTTATATATCTCAGCTATGAGTTGTAGTCAACACCTCTCCTCCACTCTGCTCAGTGTGTATATACACATATATACACAAATATATAGATATATATTCATATATATGTATTTATATACATCTGTATATTGCATTATATATATGGCCACATATAGATCTCTCTGTATATATGTATATATATATATATATATATATATATATATATATATATGTGTGTGTGTGTGTGTGTGTGAGTGCATATATATATATATATATATATATATATATATATATATATATATATATATGTCTATATATGTAGATATCTATAACTATATGTGCACACACACACACACACACACACACACACACACAGACACACACACACACACACACACACACACACACACACACACACATATATATATATATATATATATATATATATCTGCATATGTAGACATATGTATATATATATGTGTATATATATATATATATATATATATATATATATATATATATATGTGTGTGTGTGTGTGTGTGTGTGTGTGTATGTATATATATATATATATATATATATATATATATATATATATATATATATATATATATATATATATATATATATATATATATATATATATATATATATTTCCATATATGTATGTATGTAGATATGTATATGTGTATATATCTATATAGATATATGGATATATATATATATATATATATATATATATATATATATATATATATATATATATAAATACATATAGATATATGTTTAACATATGTCCAGAACATGGAATGGAGTCATACCTCAGCACCAATAGTTGCAACCTCTTAGTGCAAGGGGATGTCATTGTAAGTATTGCAGGTTTAAGTGTATACTGTTGCTACTGTAACAGGGGTTAACTTAACAGAAATATTGTATGTGGGAGGTCACATCTGCTATTGACATGTATGCCATCAGTTACTAACAGACATCCTAAGGTCATCAAAGTACAGTACCACAGATATCACAGTAATGGTCCTGTGGAATACAGCAGAAATATGACCAATAAATGTGCACAGTCTGACACACTCTGGTAAATCCAGAGGTATAACCAGAAAAATGGAATCAAAACTAATCCAACAAAAATAAAATGAAGTGTCCAGGTACCACAGTCATATTAAAGTGGATTATTTGGTTTACGACTGTGGTACCTGGACACTTCATTAAATCCAGAGGTATACACAGAACCACTTAGTGCAAGATGTGTGGACCAAGTCTGACAATGTGGATGTTAACAGCCACGTAAATGGGTATATCACATAAATACTGGAATACATATGCTCACACAGTTAATGCATTCACACACACTCCTGTCTGTCCTGACACATAATAACCAGTGGAGCAGAAGTCATACGCCCACATACTACCAACTAGTTAGTGACATACATCTGTACAGAATCCCACTGCTCATCAGAAATACACAACAGTTATAGTTGCCCAGCAGCAGTACATCTGACAAATATCTGGACTTAACATCACACTGGGTAAGTACACTGAGCTTCTGAGCATGTCACAAAGCACTGTGCTAACTACAGCAGACTGCCACAACACTGACCTACATTTCTTATGGGGGAAGACACATGTACCTGCAAGTATAGCAGGCTCTGCAGGCATGGAGTAACATCTGTGTGAAAGCACATACCCACAACCAATGTGAACACATGCCTCAGCCATATATGGTAAGCGTGCTTAATATTACAGTATATGGACTGTCTGATCAACACCATCTTCATATGTGCCACTCACACACTAACCCTACATATACTGGGCCAATACACAGTGTATTCCAATGCCTGACTGTGGTATGTGACATGTGTGTGTGTTTGGCCCTATAAACATGTAAGCCGATAGGGTACCATACACTGGAGCAGCATGCAATATTAGATAGAACAGGACCAAAAACAATGACATCTACCACAGTCTGTACACAGGCCAAGGTACATATTCGCAATATACACAGAGTTGACAATCACCATAAGTACACAGACCTCAGTACTGTACACACTACAACAGAATGTCCAGGTTTTGTCCTCAAATATAACCCCTACTATACATAACATGTCTAGTAGTCTGATATCTCATATCTCATTGGCTTTTTATCAGGTATGATTTCAATAAATAATGGTGTACTGAACATATGCACCTCTTACTGCATGACATATGTACAAAGGTTGAAGGAGTTGTGGCTGCAGCCACAAACCACAGGGCCAATATTGGCATGCTGCTGTGATAACCTCACACATTTACTGGTGGAACAGGGTTTCTTGTTGCATATGTCCTATGAGGGATATGAAGTCAGTAACTCTCATGGCTGTCACCATGTACTGACTTCAATCCTCAGACTATGCTTCTGCTGTTTGAAAGATGGGTAATATCTGAGTAACACAACACATGCAAGACTCCAAACACTGGCCATTCTGTAGATAGCCCTACAGGTGGGAGTTTCCTCATCCACATAACACTGTCATGAAAGGTATTAAATCATGTAGACCAGCCATATCCACACAAACCCTGTTAAACCAACATTACCTCAAATGCAGAAGAGCAAAACTTACAGTCTGTAGTCATGTCTAGAACAAATCCCTCCTGTTTGTTGGCACGGTGTATGCTATTAGAGGTATATCCCACTACCCTCTGTGATGCTGTTTGCCAAACACTGACATGATGTCCTGCTCACAGTGAATGAAAAGGGCCAACAACCACATTATGTTCCTAGTTATAGGAACTGGCTATGGGAATGTTGCCACAGCTGTTCCACATGCAATCAGCTTGTGGGGGACTGCAATTCGTGCACAGGCCATCAGCTGATCATGAGCATCACTTAAAAAACACAAGCTGCTGCCTAAGCAAAGCAGGTGTACTTCTCCACATCCACCAAAGAGGGAGTGAGAGAGACAGACAGAGACAAAGTAAGACAGGGAGGGGGTGGAGAGTAAAAGCTAAGCCTGTTTGTGTCACACACTTACCAGTATGGGGTTTCAAACCCTGCCTTATTTTGTATTGATATTACATTTCCATGCAGGTATTGCATGTGACACAGAGCGTACGTGGTGGAGAGTTGTCCAAAGGTATATTTGACGGTGAGTGACATCATCAACAGTGATAAAGGAGGGATAAGGTAGGTGTAGTACATGTGACTGTGAACAAGAACAGGTGTCAAGGACAACACAGCCACACTCTCTCAGGGACTCACACACATTATCACAGTTGACAGGGTCAGGATTAGAATTTCTAACTAACTAGTTTGCTACACTACAGTATTACGCAGGTATCACATGCCCCATAGAGGTTATCAGGCTGAAATATGGACAAAGGGTATGTCAGGTGACTGACATCAGAAGGCATGCTTCAGTAGGGCAATGGGAGGTGTAATGAGTGTGAATGGCATCCAAATAATTAATCCCCACACACTCACAGACATAGGTTTGCCAGTACTGACATGCATGGGTGCATTGCTTCACAGGTGTGCAGTGGTTGACTGTGCCAGAAGGCTGTACAAGGCTAGGCAAAGGGTATACCTTGGCATCAGGCCACATGACAATGGTCTGCAGTGTGGCTCAGGGGTGTAGTCTCTCGATTGGCCCACACAGGTGGGTATTGTATTCACCATCCACTCATCTGGGTTACTATTGTGGGTGGCCAGTGCTGTGCAATGCTTGACATGTATGTGTTCTATATTCCATAACACGGACAGTGTCTGGGATGTGCACATGTCCCACATGCATGTTCTGTGACATGAGGAAGTGTACCTGGGGTGTCTGTGGCATATTGTGTGGACAGATTGTTAGCATCTGATGTGGCATTCCTGACCTCATATGGTGAGAACTGGCAATGGAAACCAGATTGACCTGCACCTACATTGACAGCATGATACAGGTATTCACTGGTGTTAGTGGCATCTGTCCATACAAGGCATGTGTATAAGGCATAACATTTCCTTTGGGGGTTACATTTGCTGACTCTACAGTTGTTGCAGGCATCCAGTGGGGAACATAGCAAAGAACCACTGTATGCAATGATTTGCCTATTGTAGGGATGGGACAGGGTGCCATGTCCTCTATAGTCCACTGCAATCCCACCATGGTTACTATCTGTGGGTAATATGCAGGGAAATACCATCATAGTGGTTGTTGCCTAGCCAAGTGTGTTTGTGTATGAGACATGGGTATCTGAGTAATACAGGGGTTGCCTATATTGTTCCCAATCCACGATGTCACACGTAGGGGTATGGATTGTCTAGACCAGCCTCTCTGCTGTTTGACATCTGTTGTCCTTGTAAGGTGGACATTGTGACATATAATAGGCCCACCATATAAGAAATTTGCAAAATCCACTCCACAATGAGTCCTGTTATTACACACTCACAGCTACCTCCACATAGGATACTGATGACAAATGCACACACACACACACACACACACACACACACACACACACACACACACACACACACACACACACACACACACACACACTCACAGTTGCCATGTCTGGGATTAGAACTCCTACCTAAGTAGTATATCACACTATAGCATTACGCAGTTATAGCATGCGCCACAAAGCTTACTGGACTACTTCTTTCCCAAAGGTGTATTTCTAGGTGAATGACATCAGCAGGCTTGCCAAATTAGGGGATAGATATTGTAGTGACTGTGAGTGGCCTCAAATGTATTGATCCCTACACATACAAAGACACATACACACACACACACACACACACACACACACACACACACACACACACACACACAGTTTCTCAGTTGCCATGTCTGGGATTAGAACTCCTACCTAACTAGTACATCACACTACAGCAATACGCAGTTATAACAAGCACGATGGAGCTTACTGGGCTATTCTTTTCCCAAAGGTGGATTTCAAAGTGAATGACATCAGCAGGCTTGCCAAAGTAGAGCAATAGAAAGTGTAGTTCATAGGTTCATAGGTTCATAGGTTGGTACTAGGCTATCGGCCCTAGGGCCTATACAAGCCTAGCCATGACAATTCCCTGGATATTTCTTCCCACAATTTTTACTTCCCTGGACCCATGTCTAGCAGGGTGAATGACATGATCCCTGGGGTGAATTTCCTATCTTCCATCCAATCGTCAAGGTTCCTTTTGAAGAGGGCCAAAGAGGCACTCTGCTTGACATATATGGGCAGTCTATTCCAGAGTCTGGGGAGTCTCTGGGTCAGGAACCCATCCCTCCAGCATGTATTGTCCATTGTGATGACAAGGTTTGGATCCCTGGGGCATGTGGCTCTGAGGGATTGGGATTTCTTTAAGTGCAGCATGTCCAACAGCTCTAGGTTTGACATGGTCTTGTATGTTAACCAGAGATCACTTCTGAGTAGACGATAGGCAACAGAGTATAGCTGGGTGATATTTAGATGGTCAGCATATGGCATCTGCTTTAGGCCTGTGATTCCTTTAGTGAGGTATTTCTGCAGCCTTTCTAGCTGTTGCAGATGTCTTGAGAGATACATACCAAATGGGGCATTGTATTATATACTGGGTCTACTGAGAGATGACTACAGTGAAACAATGACCTCCTTTTATCTGAATGAGAAGCCCTTAGTGATAAGGTTTGCCACATAGGCAGATTTCCTGACTGTTGTGGCAATGTGGTTATCAAAGGTGAGACCACTGTCCACCTGTGTCCCTAAGTCTCTTACCACACTTTTGGCATTTAGTGTACTGCCACCTATGTGGTACTTCATGGGTACATGGTTCTTCCCAAAGGGGATAACTATACATTTCTTGGCATTGAGCTTGAGCCCATGGCACTGGCACCAAGCATCTGTTTCTGTAAGGCCCTTTTGTAGAATATCCACATCATTTGGGGATTCAATAATGGCTCACAGTTTGCAGTCATCTGCACTTCATTAGCCAGAGTCCCTTATTGTTGGCCTGTACTTCATAGTAGTAGATGCCAAACAAGAGTGTTCCCAGTACTGAACCCTGAGGTGCGCCAGTTGTCACTTGTTTGGAGCTGGATTTGGAGTCAGCTACTTTTACAGTGTGGGTTCTGACAGTAAGCCAGTTGTCAACCCATCAAGTGACATAGAGATTAATGGCCAACTTAGTATGTTTATCTATGATTCCAGACTGGGGAATAGTGTTGAAGGCCTTGGCGAGGTCCAGCTAGGCTGTGTGGACCACCTCACCCTTGTCCACAGCTCTGGCGACTGATTCAAAGATGTAAATCAGGTACAGGTGACATGATCGGCCCTTATGAACCCAAAGTGGGTGGTGTCCAGTGTTTGCAGGTTGCTAATGTCTTTGTTTATAAGTTCCATGATAATACATTCCATGGCCTTGCAGATCAGGCTCATCAGACTGATGGGGTGGTAGTTCCCAGGATACAAGGTGGATCCCTCCTTGTTGAGTGAGATAACTGTAGCTGTGCACCACTCAGTGGGCATAAATCCTGAGGTGTGGCTATGACTAAGAATGGCACTTAGGTGAGGTGCCAGTTCGTTTTGTAGTGCATGTAGTACACAGCCTGGGATATTGTCTGGATGCTGTATTCTTAGCTTTGGAGAGTGTGTCTTTTACCTGTGTGGCCATTATTACCAGAATCTGGCAATCATTTGGTATTGAGATTGGCCCTTTAGGGAATGGGAGGGGGTTGCAGTTGGCAGTGAACCGATCTGCCAGGATATTGGCAATGTCCTTGGGATCAGTATATTTAATGCCATTCTGTTTTACCTCAGAGCAGATCTGAGCATTGTCATTTAGATTCCTGACATAGCTATAGAACGGCTTGAGGTTCTCTTTGGAATCTTTGACTATATTATTTTTGTAACTAGCTTTGGAGGACTTTATGAGGGATCTCAGCTTCTTACTGAGGCTGGTAAGGGAGTTTTTCACATCCTGGGAGTTTCCTCTTTTCTGCAACAGTTTCTTCCTTTTGTTGTAAAGTTTGTTTATGGCAGGGGACCACCAGATTGGCTTCCTTTTCTTGGAGGAGAGTGTCTTGGTTCTATTTGGGATGGCATGATTCATGCATGAGTGGATGTGCACATACAGTGCCTTAGTGTAGGACTCAGCAGTTGAACTTTCAGTTCCCGTCTGCATGGGTTTCATGAAGTTTGTCTCGTCTGACTTGTATAGCATGAAGTTGGCTTTGGAGATGTTTTTTACGGAGGTTTCTTTACTGGGGTGTGGAGTAGGGATGTGGATGGCAAGGGTGACTAGCTTATGGTCAGACCTGACCATCAACAGGGTGACCATAGGTGTGTAGCATTGATTTCTCATTTTGGTAATGACCAGGTCTAGGATATTGGTGCCCCTGGTGGGACTATGGGTTAGTTGTCCCAAGGCATTGGGAATTGTGACTTCCAAGAACCGCTGGGCAAAGGTGTTGGTACATGAGTAGTTTTCCCAGTTAATGGCAGGATAGTTGAAATCACCCAGTATTAGGATGTTTGGTTGTATCTTAATATTTTCCAGTATGTTTAGAAAGGTGTAGTGAGAATCTTGGGGCATGGTGGGGGATCGGTAGCAAGCTATACAATTTGGATTGCAGTCTTAGCAAGTGCTAGTTGCACCTGGAGAATTTCAGACACATTGTGTTGGGCAAGTAGCCTGGTGGTGTGAATATCTTTGGTGAATATGGACACTCCTCTACCTTTAGTGTTTCAGTCCTGGTTTGGTGGCCAAAATGTGTGGTAAGAGCTATACTTGGTATTGCAGGAGTGGTCTCTGGAGCCTTGAACCAGGTCTCTGTTACTGCACAGGTATCAATGTTTTCCATTTTTAGAAGTGTCTAGTGACTGTGAATGGCCACAAAAGCATTGACCCCTCCACACATACACACACAATCTCCATGTGTGTAATTAGAACTTCTATCTAACTACTATATCACACTATAGCATTATGCAGCTATAACATGTGCTACGGGGCTTATAGGGCTACTCCTTCACCAAAGGTGTATTTCAAGGTGAATGACATCAGCAGGCTTGCCAAAGTAGGGCAATGGGGAGTGTAGTGACTGTGAATGGCCAGAAAAAGAATTGATCCCTACACACACAAACAACCAATCACACACGCAGTCACCATGTCTGGGATTAGAAATCCTACCTAACTAAGACATCACACTATGGCATTACACAGTTATAGCATGTGCCATGGAGCTTATAGGGCTACTGTTTCACCAGAGGTGTATTTCAAGGTGAATTCCATCAGCAACCTTGTCAAAGTAGAGCAATGGAGAGTGCAGTGTGTGTGCATGGGCCATAAACCATTCATTTGGAAGCAGACACACAACACTCAGTCATACACAGGTTTAAATTTAACAGGTACATGTACACAACTGCTAGATGAATAATGATTTGTACAGTCATCTTACACAGTTATCACAAGAACCACAGACACTATAGTGCTGAGGCATACCAGAGGCAAATGTAGACACTGATTGACATTTGCACATCATGTGGTTTTAGCCAATTGGATGTGTTCTGGATGGGACAGGCCTCATGATAGGAGGATCTTTGTCACTGTCTGTCACTCTCTTCCACACATCTATGCATATGTAAGTTTGGCCTATTATAGTGTATTGTCCTTAGATATATGTGTGTATTCCTATCCAATGTGTGTGCAAAGCATGACTGGTGTGCAATGTGGAGTGTGTGCACAAACATCTGTAACTGTCAGATATGTATAGTCCACTGTTGTTGCCAGACATGGGCTTCATTTCACCAAGTGTGCGAGCATGCCCAGTATGACCTTTCATTATTTTGTTGTCAGACATGGGCTTCATTTCTCTAAGTGTGGGAGCATGCCCAGTATGACCTTCTGTAATGAATGTGTGAATCCATTCCAGTTAGGTTATACTCCAGTGCAGGCTTTTGTGTTCTACACCTACAGCTAGTAACCTGTTTCTGTGGGATATCTGTAGATCAGTTGACAATATGGGATCACAGTGAGCAAAGGATAATGAGTTACTGTAGATACTTGTGTCTGTGCTGCTTCTGCTATATGGTTTTGGTGTTAGCACAATATTCAGACATATGTACTGTTTTACACTGTGATGTTTTATGTCATCAACTACTGTCAAGTATACATATTTGATTGTAGTAATTTCCTGGGGAACACAGGGTGAATTAAGCTGTGTCCAGTATTGTGGTCTGCAGCCTACATATTCTTGCACAATCATGCCATTCTGGAGGGGAAGCTGCAGACACTTGCTGATGGGTCTGTGTAAATGGTTCAGCACCTTGGTACAGTGGTGGCTGAGGATCCCATGCTTGTACATCCATCAATGTGACATTATGGCCATATCCTGCTGTGGCCATACCTCACAGCTGTACAGATTCACAAAGGTTACCCAGAGGCAGGGCTTATATCTCTGGTCATTACCCCTTTACACTGTGGTTTACATGCAGGTTTGTAGCCACCCATTCCTGTGTTTGCAGGCGGGGATAGTACGTGCACACAGCTGAATTTCAGACTACACACACTCCATGGCATCCATGCTCCTACCCCTGCTCTGTTATTCTATCCTCTTCTGAACATTATGCAAACATTTTCTGATAAGTTCCCTATAGTTATCACTTCATCCCAGCAGTATTTAGGGGTTGGTCCACAGTTCATGCAGTAGGACATGGTGGACATGCTACTGGGATTTGTTGACATGGACCTGCATTTGGGTTCTGTCGACTGTGTCATGTTGTTATTTGGGAGTCCATGAGATGACATACATTGGCAGTAAGGGTGAGACACAGGCCTTTGACAGAGGACTGTAGGGCATTTGTTAGTGATGCAGGACATCTGTAGCAGGCCATTGCATGGTGTCACTCCTACAGTCCTAGGCTGCAAGCCACTATATTCCCCTGGGGTGACTGGTTAGGTGTGCAAGGTGTTAATGTCAATAGTTTCTGTCCTTATTGATCCAGTGGTGTCGATACTGGCATGTGCTGCTTACAGCTAGGGACACACCTGCATGGGAAACCGCTTCATCATACTGCATTCTGTGGCTATTTCCATGCAGAGGTGGGGGTCATATTATACTCATTCCCAACAGCAAGGATAAGACCTGTGAGGAACCTGTGACTGATGGTGGGGTGAGCTGGGTGCATGTATGTTATGGAAGCTACTTGCAGCTGATTTACAGATATACATGGGGCATTCCATTTATGCTGGCTTGTGCAGGGACATCAGCAGTTTCTCAGTACTTCATACATGTGGCTTTTGTGGTCTGCCAGTGTTTGGCCAGATGACATCAGTATTCCATACTACAAACCCAACTAATGTGCAGCTACCTGTATGTACAATTCCAAAGTTGTGTCCATTTGGCAGTAATATTTTATACACTCTCTATCTAGGGTACTTCCACCTGTGTACTGTTTGCATGTCTGGGCCTACATTCATGCCATGTCCATCTTTCAGATTATGACAGATATTACATCCAAACAATTAGTATGGCTTACTGCTGGAATGTGTCTTGCTGGGATGCATTGTGTTTGGCACTGCAGTTGTGAAAACTTGCCCCTGTCATCAGCAGTACTGGCCATTGGCCACCAGGACACAACCCAACATGCCTACATGCCTACATGCTGACCACTCTCACACAGTATGAAACACACACCAACCTAACACACACAGCCCTGCATATTGTAGAAGTGCTACAATCTATCCTGCTACTTTGGCTGGCTCAGGTAATCTGTGCTCCATTGTTATTATACCTACACATACATGTTACTACATTTCTACATTGGATTGGGGGGCACACCTGACACTTGTACACATTTGCTATGACTGTACTGGTATTTCAGGTACTCCATTTCATTTTGTATTCTGACCTATCATGCAGACTAGAGGCATATCAGTGTACTATGGTTTTAAAAGTTTTATTGACCTACATTTCAGTTTCAGACTTTTTACCCTTCAGAACTAACATCCCACTGCCTGACCTGTTGTAGTCTGTCTGTGTAGGTCTGGATGGGGGGCTGTTCTCCATAGCCATCAATCAGAGGCCTTAGCACAGCCTTTCTTTGTGTTTGTTTATGCCTGTTCTGCTGGCTGAGACTGTTGTTGGGTATGTGAGCCTCACTGACTTGCATGTGTGTGTCCTATGGATACACATTTGGCCCATGACATTTCTTGCAGTGGGATTTGTCATGTTGTCTAGTACTGGCTACTATTGTGACACCAGTATTTGCTACAGATTTCATGCTGTCGATATAGGTGTCTACTATCTACTGACATCCAATTCAGCCACCTGATTCCCTTGCATGCTCGCATCCATACCATAGATACAAGTCACTGAACATACTACTCCATTCAGCAATTGATAGGAAGAGTGACTTACTTTGTGGCTATGCCAGTATTGAGGATGGTGCTGGAGGGCTGACTATGTTGGATGCACATAGTACACACCCTATACATGGTTAAGCACAGGTAGTGTTATGTTTGGCATCCCTTTTACTGTATGTGTGAGTCAATGGGAGGTGTTATTCCCTGGGTTCCTACCGTGTCAGTGTATGTGCTATGCGTAGACTCTTTGCCAAGGCCTTGGCACACTGGGCATGCCTCCCTCTGCCTACTGGGGCAGGCTCAGGTTGTTCCTCCTCCAAGTTACTTTGTGCCTGTGCAGGGCTTGGCAATGGTGGGGGGATGTGTGGCCCTGCCCCGTGCTGATCCTGCTGCAGCTGCTTCTGCAGGATCATATTGCGTAGCATGGCACATACAATGAAAATTTGGGTACATGTAGCTGGTAAGTACTGCAAGGCTCCACCAAATATGTTCAGGCACTGGAACCATGACATGAACATCCCAAACACATGCTCTATTATAATTCTGGTCTGTTCATGTGTCTCATTATGGAGTTCTTGTTCGGGTGTTCATGCATTTCTGATGGGTGTCATCAGCCACTGCTCCAATGCATAACCAGCATCCCCCAGTAGGTGGCCATATGGGATGCCATCATTGGCAAATCTCTGGTACATCTGCGTCATATGCCAGATGTGGGAGTCGTGATAGCTTCCAGAGCTGCCAGCACACACATTTATTATAATACCCTGGGCATCGCACATGACCTGGAAGTTGATAGAGGTGAAGCCCTTGCTGTTTATGTAGACCCTACCCCGCATATCGGGTGGTGCTTTGATGTGTATGTGTGTGCAGTCTGTATCCCCCACTGCCTCAGGGTATTCTGCTATTTGCTGGAAGAGACGCATATTGCTGGTCAACGCCTCATGGGTGTTGAGGAAATATATGTGCTCACTGACATGTGCTGACTTGACATACAGGAACTGGCGGACTACCCTGGATGCTGATGCCTGTGAGATCCCAGTGATATCCCCAGTTGGCCTTTGGAAGGTACTTGTGGCTAGTATTCTTAGGCCAACACATACCTTGGTATCCACTGGGATGGCTTCCCCTCTGTTGGTTCTGTGTGTGAGGCATGACTGGCACAGCTCCAAAGTTTGTTGTAGGAGGTCCACCCTATTGTGTTCCACTATCTCCAACTCATGTAGCCCCTGGTAGGTTACCCTGGGTATGTACACTCTTCTCCTTCTCCTCACAGTGGGTTGGTCATCAGCATTCTCATCCTCACCACCCTCAGCCTCTTCCACATGTTGATTTATGAGAGCAAATGCAGCCCTTATCATTTTGTTGCTTTTGTTAGGTAAAATTTCCCCATTTGTGTACTCTGGTGGTGTAGAGTTTTGAGGGAAAGGTGTTTGCATAGTTTATAGTACTGTGCTGGGCTGGGCTGCTGCCTGTGTGATTGGCTGATTCTAATACATTTCACCTGCCAGCTATGCTAGTTCTCCTTGATTACCATCCTACTGATGTTTTCCCTTCCCATTGTCTTTCTGTTTAAGCCTCGAGGCACACCATGCAAATGGAGTGCTTAAATGTGCCCGGAGCTGCTATTTCTTGGTTTCCTTTTTTTTTTTTTGGTTTAAAAATTGGTGTGTGGCGCACACACCCATTTATGCAATGTAAAGTGTGTTTGGCAGCTTCAGACACACCTCCTTCCTTAGCTCTGCTAAGCTAAGGGCAAACCCAAGCAACAGGGCTTCAGTAAGCTTACAGTTTGCCTGACACACACCTCACTGATGTCAGCTAGCTTTTAGGCTAGCACCATGGTCTTCCTGCACCTACATGGTTGGGTCCAGGCTAGCCATGATGGGAAATCTGTGATTCAGTATCATTCCCCTGATTTGTATAGGATTGCCTGCTGATGTATAGTTACAGGTCCCACACTGAGCCTTCCCCCTTAGCAACCACTATTCACTGGCCTTATTGTCTTCTGCCTGCCTTTGACTATAATGGCAAAATTGTGATTTTTGCAGAGAAAGCTTTTTTCAGGGTTTTTCTTTTATTTTCTGGCTGATCCCGTTTGTGTGCCACTGCCCTATGCTTAAACAGACGAAATCAGCCAAGAAAAATAAAAGTTAATTTTTTTTTTCAGCTGTTTTCCATGCCAATGGCCATATAGTTGGCCACTGGTATGCTTTACACATTATATACACCCTTTATTTGGAACTGTCATGGCTCCGTTTTGTAGTGTGCAGAAATGTACTCGTTACTAACCGAGTACATTTCTGCAGGTTGCACTAGTCCTGCACGGGTGGCTGCCAGCTTCCCAGATTGCTAATTCACCTCATTTGCATGGTTTTCACCTGCAAATGGGGTAATTAGCATGTAGAAGTTATGTCCGTGTAGGAATAGTGCAAGTGTGCTCGTGCACATCCCTGGAGCTTGTTCCTGGATCTCTCGGCGACCATATTGCATTCAGCAGGTCCTGCACTATTCCTGCACACTGTACAGAGCTTGCTGAATCCTGGGGCATATTTGTCAACTAATATAAAGGTTTAAGTGAACTGCAAACCACCAGTCATTAGGAATGGGCTTAAACTTAGGTCCCATGTGTGTCTGGGGGGTCAAACTCTCCCCAGTACTAGTCGGCAATTTATCATGACTTCCACTACAGCACAGATCCTGGAATGAGAACTGCAATAGACTTAAACAAACAGGCCTTACATGAAAAAAAAATACATGTAAATCTGAATTTGTTTAATAATGTGAGTAAATTACCATTCTGAATACATTGTCCCTGGTGGCAAACATTGTTAGCAATATCAGATAAGTCCCTAATTTCCATCTGGCAAGTGTATTTACAATAAAGAGTGAGACTCTTTTCTTACAATCTACATATCAGAAAATTAATTCACATAGTAGCAGCTTCTAACAGCACAGTTTAAATACACATTTTAGTTATGGCAATCACTTTAAGATAACTCAGACTACATGGTACTAATACAACAGGGCAGACTTTGGGCTAAGGTAGCTCCCAGTGATGTGGTATAGTCATACAGGGTAAAACTAAAATATTAAGTATTATAATTTAATTAACTAACAATACAAAATTAATAATAGTCACTAACTGCAATATGGTTGTAGTGCAGAGATTCTACCTCACGAGATTTGTTCTTCCAGTTCAGTTCCAGATTTGGTCCATTGTCTGTGGTGTCCTTGTGTCCCTCTTTCCTGATACAGATACACTTTAGGTATTTCACTTTCTTTTCATATCCCAAAGGTGCGCTGCAGGTGATGCCCATCTTTCAAATTGTCTCTAAATATTCACGCCATGTGTGAGTCAATCTATTTCTGTGTGGCAATACTGTTAAAGAGTGGTATCCTATCCAGTATGTTTCTCTGCCTTGCATCATCTGAATGCCTGGATATGTCTGAGCTCTCTTTGCCCTTGAAATAAATAAAGCAGGTATCAGTGAATAATTGAATGAATGACTACAGCATTTTGATATATTAAAAGGCAACAACAGCATTTTCTTTTGCTTTTTTTTTCATTTCAGTCAGTAACAGTAATACTCCTCAAAGTATCTACATTGCCTTTCTCCAGTGGCTTTCCATCCTTCCTTTCTGTCTTTGTTAGCACAAAGACTTTCCATAACAGACATTCAGCTATGAATGAATGATGCCTGCCTCCTTCAAGCATTTGTTATGCTGTCCTTATCTACATGTTTCTGATGGCCTATCCTTTTAAGGTATGCTAGCTGCTTAGATTTCAAATCCATTTTTCTCCAAGTTCTTAACTCACTTCATAGCTGTAAGTTTTTGCTTATTTCAAACCTGAGCTAGCTTTCCTTTAGGTTCAGACTTGGCTAGTGTCTGTTCTCATTCACATATGTGTAGGTTACAGTAGATACTTTACTCAACTAAAGAAGAGTATGAAAGGTAAAGGTACTTTGTTATACTCTTTTGCTCTGTAACATGGACTAACCTGGTTCCAGCTTTTATTTTAGCTCATAAAACCAGGCTGAATTTCTAACATGTCCATGAGCTGCTCAAAGTGAAAATTTTTGTCCCGCCCATGCATAATAAACTTGAAACAAAAATTTATTCTGCCTTTATTTAAAATAGTTGTTTTAATCTATGTTTTATATTTGTTTGTTAGAGAGATTAAAAACTAGTCTTACAGTATACGGGCTGAGTTATGTTGAGACTGAAAGTGGCGGTACAACATATGGACTGAGTTATGTCACTAGCCACTGTAACCAGCTGAATATGTCTTGCTTTTTAAATCATTGTTATAATAAACTAACTGGGCACAGGCCATGAATCAAAACCTTTTTATCCAATATGTGACTGCATGCATATGACTGTGGTTTGCCTGTGACCGAGTATTTATGCGCATGTGTGCACATCTGCACATGTGATATGAATATATGCTTATTTGTACAATTGTAATCATGTATGCTAGTGTGCATAAGTGTGCTTGGGTGTGTATGTGGTTATACATATCTCTGTGAGAGTGCATGTTTGAAATGCCTATTTATAAGACTTCTAAGTATTTATATCACCAAACTGCTAACAGTAGTGGCATTTTATGTATTACTTCCTAACAGTTTTTTTTTTAATTACATCTTAGGTGTATGAGCTATGGAGATTTCTGGTCTTCTGTTTCAAAATCACCCATTATTACTTGTTCTACTAGTCTGTGCTTTGTACTGGATCTGTTATAATGACAACAGTACAGAATCGGCCACGAATGAGGTCTATCTAGACTCACCTGTGAGCACAAAATTAGGCCATGGTATTAGGGTTTGGCATAAATGAAGGCCTAATGGTCAACGCTTCCAAATTCTAAAGTTGAACAGAGCATGTTGTTATTTGTTGGTGTGGCTGGTATGTATGTACACTTTGGCATTCAAACTTCATCCCTCTGTTCTCTTAATTTAGTCATTAAGGGGAAGCTCAATGTCTGCTATTAACGTAAAACATCTAATATCTCCAAATACTGGACAAATTGTAGCACTACAATTTATACCCAGCCCAGCTGGTTTATGATTAAGTATATCACTGTCACTGCTGGGCTCTGAGCTCTTTAATTTATCTTCTTTTGCAGTGTTAGACAGCCAGTGTGAAGGAGTCATGAGAACCACTGTCAGCTACTCTGTGAAGGCATATTACTATGACAAACACAGAACCAATGAAATACTACAATATAAGCATCATTCTTCTATTATGTCACAGAAAAATAATGTTCTGACATGAACCTGAGTAGGCTATTTCCATTTAAACAACATTGTTACTTTTCCTGCTCAGATATGTATAGCCACTGCTTAACTTCAAGAGACTCAAGATTTTCTTTTAAGTGTTAAAAGTTTAGTCTCAGACCTGTTTAACCATACCTAGGCAAAGTTTTGAAAAGTTAGAAGTCAACAGACAACTTTTCCCCTGCAAAAAAAAAATAAATAAATAAAAAAATATTGGTTTGTTTTCCCTAAGTTACAGTCTTGGAGGATGAGTAGTTTGCTGTTGATATTTCCACATCAATTATATTTTGTTGATGTTAGCATGTTAGTATTGTAGTGTGTCAATGTTCCATGTATATGCATATCTCTCTCTCTCTACATATATATATATATATATATATATATATATATATATATAGAGAGAGAGAGAGATATGTATAAAGCGAGAGGGATAATTTATATGAAAATATTAAAACAGTGATCCAATAATCACTTAAAAACATTGGTAGTGATTTAATTTATTGAAAAAAACACCCAACCAAACAAACATTAAAACTGTTGTTTTTGTAGTGGGGGCAAGCCCCCCCCCCCATAACCTCAATGTGAAAAGTCATGCCATGCAGCAATAATTATACCAACTCCAAAATCATACAGCAGGGGAAAAAAGGACTAAATCCCTTTCCACGCTCTTTCCTGAACTTGCAGTATCACTCTATGACCCATCATATCATAAGTAAGTAGTAGATTAGCTCACCTTCAGGGTCATTTTAAGTCTAGCCAATTTTCCTTTTTATACTCGAATTAAATGCATTTGAGGATCATTTCATCACAACCCAAAAAGGGAAGCTTAATAGAGATCTGAATGATTTTAGGAAGGTTGAAATAGTCAGCTGGATAAAGGATGAAATAATTAACTCTAAATTAATAGCGTATGAAAGATGTTATTCTAAAGTAAGACATATTGCAGAACAAGTGTAAGTAATGGTGGTAGTACCTGTGATGAGAGGATGTTCTGCCAGCTATGCCAGGAGAAGTAGGTAGTGGATATACAATGTATGCCATCACAGCTAGCTGGAAATTTGAAAAGAAATATATGTTATTTGTATATCAAACTGATTTGTACAGACACTTATGCTGAAAATGTATCTGTGAGGTTTGCTTGTGTTAAAATGCCCTGCTGGAAGGAAAAACTATACATGCCTTATTGTAACTGTTTAAGTGTATATGTTTTAACAGAGAATACTGGAACAGAAAAGGTTAATCTTTAAAAGTATATGTATATATATATATATATATATATATATATATATATATATATATATATATATATATATACACACACACACACACTGTACACACACACACACACACACACACACACACACACACACACACACACACATATATATATATATATATATATATATATATATATATAATTAAATCACTGGGGCTAGGCTATAAAGATGGTAACTTTCAGTTTTCAATACAGCCAGAGACTAGGAAGCTTTCTGTATTGTCTTGGAAGTGTTTTATTGTTTTATTACATTGAACAGCTGCACAGATCTGAGCAAAAGCTCTTGTGTGTGTATTTTTCTGACATCATCATCATCATCCTCTTTCGGCTTTTCCTGTTAGGGGTCGCCACAGCGGATCATCTCTTTCCATTTCTTCCTATCCTCTGCATCTTGCTCTGTCACACCAACCGCCTGCATGTCCTCTCTCACCACATCCATAAACCTTATCTTAGGCCTTCCTCTTTTCCTCTTACCTGGCAGCTCCATCCTTAGCATCTTTTTCCCAATATACCCATCATCCCTCCTCAGCACATGTCCAAACCAACGCAATCTCGTCTCTCTTGGTTTGTCTCCAAACTGTCCAACATGAGCTGACCTTCTAATATACTGATTCCTAATCCTATCCATCCTAGTCACACCGAGTGCAAATCTTAACATCTTTAACTCTGCCACATCAAGCTCTGACTCCTGCCTTTTTGTCAATGCCACTGTCTCCAACCCATATAACATAGCTGGTCTCACTACCCTCTTGTAGACCTTCCCTTTCACTCTTACTGGTACCCGTCTGTCACAAATCACTCCTGACACTCTTCTCCACCCATTCCACCCTGCCTGTATTCTCTTCTTCACCTCTCTTCCACATTCACCATTACTCTGAACTGTTGATCCCAAGTACTTAAACTCGTCCACATTTACCAACTCTACTCCCTGCATCCTCACCATTCCTCTACCCTCCCTCTAATTTACACACATATATTCTGTCTTAGCCCTGCTGACCTTCATTCCTCTGCTCTCTAGAGCATATCTCCACCTCTCCAGAGTCTCCTCAACCTGATTCCTACTCTCACTACAGATCACACTGTCATCTGCAAACATCATAGTCCATGGGGCCTCCTGTCTGATCTCATCTGTCAACATGTCCATCACCACTGCAAATAAGAAAGGACTCAGAGCTGATCCTTGATGTAATCCCACCTCCACCTTAAACGGATCTGTCACTCCCACTGCAGTCCTCACCACTGTCACACTACCCTCGTACATATCCTGTACCACTCTTACATACTTCTCTGCCACTCCTGACTTCCTCATACAATACCACAACTCTTCTCTAGGCACCCTGTCATATGCTTTCTCCAAGTCTACAAAGACACAATGCAACTCCTTCTGACCTTCTCTGTATTTGTCCAATAACACTCTCAGAGCAAACATTGCATCTGTAGTGCTCTTTCCTGGCATGAAACCATACTGCTGATCACTAATCATCACCTCCCTTCTTAACCTAGCTTCAACTACTCTTTCCCATAACTTCAAGCTGTGACTGATCAATTTTATCCCTCTGTAGTTACTGCAGCTCTGCACATCACCCTTATTCTTAAAGATAGGTACCAAAACACTTTTTCTCCACTTCTCAGGCATCCTCTGACTTTCCAAAATTTCATTAAACAATCTAGTTAGAAATTCCACTGCCATTTCTCCTAAGCACCTCCATGCTTCCATTGGTATGTCATCTGGGCCAACAGCCTTTCCATTCTTCATCCTCTTCATAGCTGCCCTTACTTCCTCCTTGCTAATCTGTTTCACTTCCTGATTCACTATCCCCACATCATCCAACCTTCTCTCTCTCATTCTCTTCATTCATCAGCCTTTCAAAATACTCTTTCCATCTACTCAACACACTCTCCTCTCTTGTGAGTACCTTTCCCTCACTATCCTTTATCACCCTTACTTGCTGCACATCTTTCCCAGCTCTGTCCCTCTGTCTAGTTAATCGGTACAGGTCCTTTTCTCCCTCTTTAGTGTCCAATCTCTCATACATATCTCCGTATGCCTTATCCTTAGCTTTCGCCACCTCTCTCTTTGCCATGCGCCTCATCTCCTTATACTCATGTCTACTTTCTTCATCTCTTTGACAATCCCACTTCTTCTTCGCCAGCCTCTTCCTCTGTATACCTCTGTGTATTTTTCTGACATGTAGGTGTTAAATCATGTCAGTTTCTATTATTGGTGATAGTATGGGAAACAGATTCTGATGACCAGATGTGATGCCATCTTGTATTCAACTCTGGGTTGGGGGCAGTTAGCCTAGTACTAACCTATGAACCTATGAACCTATAATCTAGATATTACAGAGAAAAGTCTCTGTGTGATTTAGCGCTCTGTATTCTGCCTTGGATTTGACAGCAAAGACCACTCTTCCACAAATTATCTTGCCTTACTCTGTTCAGTAAGTAACTTAATGAGAGAAAAGTAAGTCTTTTAGAATAGTCAGGAAAATATAGAGAGATTATAAATACTGTTTTTCTATAACTGTGTGAAACTTTTCAATGATTTTATTTGTAATATTCCATGTGTCTGAAACTCTGGTGTTTACTGTAAATAGATATTTAGTATTTTCTTGCTTTTTATTTATTGTTAAATATATTTAAACTTTTCATTGGTCTTTTTAGAGAATATTTAAGTTTTGAGAGTATTTGGTGATAACTCTGGCCACTCCTGAAAGCCTTGCTGTTTGGTCAACATTACCATTTGTATTAATATTAATTTCACTTAGTATAAGTGGGTACCCTTGCAAGATCCTTAGGTAGCTGGCTTTGTAGTGCTTGGTGGCAGTGATAACTACCTAATAGGTAGAGGAAATGCCAGAAGAAATGCTTTCATCCTTAGTCGCAGTTCAGATCAGCAATCAGGAGGAGAACCAGTCTAGTGATGGGAATTTGCAGGTCTCAGAAACGTGACAGTTCAACTTTTCCTCAGAGGACTTAAAAATCCATCTGGAATTAAAGAGACTTAAACTGGAGACCAAACATTAGGAATTAGAATCAGCAGGGAGACAGTGACATTTGGAGGTTGAAGACATTTGGAAGAAGAAGAAAATTAGAAGCGGTGTCAACATGAGAAGCAGATGCTAACTCTTCACCAGGGTCATGGAGGTAATGAGGAAGGCAATAACTGAATTCCAGAAGCAATAAAGGTCAGTACATTTCTTCCACAATTTACAGAAGATGATAATTTTATAGTTTTATTCATATATTTGAAAGGGTATGTAAACAGTATAATGTTGATCAAGGGCTCTGGGTATGGTTCCTGATCCCCTTACTCCATGGTAAAGCTGCAACTGATGTTTTTAAATTGTCTGATACTGACTGCTTAAAGTATGATACAGTTAAAAATGTTTATTGGACTGTTTTAAGTTAACAGTATAGACACAAGGCAGAAGAAAATGTGTGTATTTATATTGCTGAGTTAAGCACTTATTTCTATAGGTGGGTGAGTGGGTATCAGGTCACCACCATTGAAGGGCTAATGAACCTTTTGGTAAGGGAACATGCCCTTAACACTTTGCCTGAGGACATGGAAATCTGGTTGGCATACCAATAGTGCAAATCTGCATATGAGCTGGGGAAAGAGGGGGCTGTCTACTTAGTAAGCAAGGCATCACTGCACTGGAAAGGAATACACAGTGCTGCACATGGGTATAAGGGAACACATGGCAAGCAGCCTAAACCAGCCCAACCAAGTCCACCAGTAACAGGGAAAGCCACTAGTTCAGGTACATGGCCAGGATCAAGGGTTAAATGTTTTAAATGTAACCAGTGTGCCCATGTAGCGTATAGATGTCCGCAGAGGCAAGGTGGGGAACAAAAAGTGGGAGAGCCAGTAAGTGGGAATAACAGTATGCCACTGATAAGTTGTCTGGAGACAACAAGGGTACCAAACTTTCAACACAGGTTATATCCTATGTTAGTGTATGGATAACAGGCCACTACTAAGAGAAACACAACCGCTGACATAACCATTGTGAAGCCTGCAGTGGCTAAACAGGAACAGTACTTGCTTGGACAGTCCACATCAGTCAGAGCTTTGGGAGGGAACCTCATTCCAAATGCCTTTGGCTAGGGTTCACCTTGACTGGAAGGGTGGAAAAGGAAGCAAGCAAGTAGGTGTGTTTGAGGATATTCCTGCAGATGTCTTGACAGGGAATGATTTTGATGATGCAGTACCTTGTGTGCATGCAGTTATACACAGTCAGGCTCGAATACAGGCATTTGTGACTGGTATGCTTGGGGAGACTCAGACACCACACCTGAAGCCAGGGCTGGTGGTGTGGCTATTTCGGGATGGAAGCTACCCTGTAGCAGTGAGCCTGAAGGTTAGCCACAGCTGCTGGTAGGTACTGATGTTCCCTTGGACAGAGTAACTGCAAGGGCAGAGGTGAGAAGTAGTATCCAGGCTGACAGTGAGGAATTGCTGTCAGAGGATACCAGACGTCCTGTGGAAGGGGAGCTGGGAAGAGTCACAAAAGTAGAGCTGAGACAGGCTCAGCTCTCAGACCCCACACTTTGAGGCTTGAGGGAGGTAGCTAGGGAGGCACCTGATTCTCAAGGAAAAAGGGAATCTGTATACTGGAACTAAGGGTTACTGTATAGAGAGTGGACTCCTGAGGGAGAGCTAGAGGGAGAGGTAATACAGCAGTTGGTAGTGCCTAGAGTCTACCATCTGGCACTTCTAGCCTAGCCCATAACATTCCTTTTGTAAGTCATATGGGCATGAAATGTACCAAGAAATGTATTATGCAGAACGTCTATTGGCCTTGGATTGGAAGAGATGTAACATTGTACTGCAGGACCTGTGAGCAGTACCAAAAAGTAGACAAGGCAGGAGACAAGGGAAACGCTCTTTGGATGCCTTTGCCTGTGATTGTGGAGCCATTTTAGAGGGTAGCTATGGATATCATGGAGCCTCTGAGCACCCCAAGTTCCTCAAGGAAGAAGTATATCCTGGTGATGGTAGATTATGCTACTAGATACTGGGAGGCAGTGGTTCTGTCCTCCATTAACACAGAAAAGGTGGCAAATGTTTTGTTAGAGATTTTCAGCAGGGTAGGTTTCCCAAGAGAAATACTGACTGACAGAGGTACCAATTTCATGTCAGACCTGCTGGCTTGTCTGTGGATACACTATACGGTGAAGCACCTAAAGACCACCCTCTACAAGCCCCCAGCTAATGGCCTTGTAGAGAGGTTAAACTCTACACTAAAGACCATGCTATGGGCATTTGCAGACCAGTTTAAGAGAGAGTTGGACAAATATTTGCCTCATCTGCTGTTTGCATACAGAGAGGTACCCCAGGAATCCACAGGTTTTTCACCCTTTCAGTTGCTGTATTGGCATAGAGTGAAGGGGGCCTTAGATTTGATTTGAGATAAGTGGGAGGGAAAGTGTGAATCCTATAAGGACTCTGTTGTGGCATATGTCCTAAACTTCAGGACAAGGCTTAGGAAGCTCATGGGCTTGGCCCAGGAGAACCTGGCAGCAGCACAGCAGCAGACAAAGGTCTGGCATAACCAGAATGCTTGAGTCTGAGAGAATGCTGTGGGACAGCAGGTTATGGTGCTCATTCCTGTTAGACACAATAAGCTGCAGGCAGCTTCAGAGGGACCCTTCAAAAGTGTTAAGGAAGGTCAGTGATGTTAATTACCTGGTAGAACTGCTAAGTAGGAGGCAGAGGCACAAACTGTACAACGTTAACATGATAAAGCCTTCCTTACCATGATAGGGAGGCCCTGGGACTGAGTATTTGCAATAGAAGGCAGGAGGAGTCTAAGGTGGCTCTATGGCTACAGGAGTCCGCCAGCAAAATCCCAAGTTACTATGGTAGAGCCTAGGGTTGTAGGCATATGATATGACAGTGCAGCACTGTAGTGGGGCAGATGAAATCTCAAGACTGGGTATGGGATAATGTATACCCAGATAGCTTAATTCCTCTCAAGCAATGTTTCTTAAGGGGCACTTGAAAAAATAGCTTGCGTCTTCAAAGTGGAAGAGATTTGATGATAGGAGCTACTGCCAGCCATACCAGGAGAAGTGGGCAGTGGATGTATAACATATGCCAGGACAGCTAGCTGGAATTTTGTAAATAATTATTTGTCATTTGTATATCCAACTGATTTGTACAGATGCTTCTGCTGAAAATGTATCTGTGAGGTTTTCTTCTGTTAAAATGTATCAACAGTGGGACCTGCGGGAGGAAAAGTAATGTACATATATTATTGTAACTGTTTAAATGTATATGTTTTAATAGAGGATACTGGAACAGAAGAGGCTAATCTTAGTCCTGTTAACTTTTAATAAAATATAAGAAATTACATCACTGGGACTAGATCATAAAGATGGTATCTTTCATGTCTCAATACAGCCAGAGCACAAGGTCTGTACTAGGAAACTTTCTGTATTGTCTTGGAAATATTTTATTGTTTTATGACTTCTGACAGCTGCACAGACCTGAGCAAAGGCTCTTGTGTGTGAACTTTTTACGTGTATGTGTTAAATCCTGTCAGTTTCTAGTGTTGGTAATACTGTGGGAAACCGAGTCAGATGACCAGATTTGATGTTGTAATCAACTCTGAAATACTATTTAGAGTATACTATTTACAGAGACACATCTCTGAGTGATTTAGCATTCTGTATTCTGTTTTGGATTTGACAACAATGGCCACTCACCCACAAATTAATTTGCCTTGCTTTATTCAGTAAGTAACATAACTAGGGAACAGTAATTCTTTTAGATTAGTCAGGAAAATATAGCGAGATTAGAAATATCATTTTCTATAATTGTATGAAACTTTCCATCTGTGTTATTTTTAATATTCCCTGTGACTGAAACTCTAGCGTTTACTGGAAATAGATATATTACGTTTTGAGAATATTTGACCATATTTATTTGGTGATAACTCTGGCCACTCCTGAAAGCCTGGCTGTTTACTCAACATTAGCATTTGTATTATTATTAATTTCACTCAGTATAATTGGGTACCCTTTCAAGAGCCTTAGGTAACTGGCTTTGTAGTGCTTAGTGGCATTGATAACTACCTTATAGTTTGGGCAGAAGGGGCATAGCTAGTAAAACTGTGCCAGCCTTTCTTAGGTGTGTGTGTGTGTGTGTGTGTGTGTGTGTGTGTGTGTGTGTGTGTGTGTGTGTGTGTGTGTGTGTGTGTGAGCTACTTGGAGTAGAGACACAAAGCATTGGTTTTACAGAGAGAGTGGTGGAGGACTTGGCTTTGGTACTCAGCTGAGGACTTAACTCTGCATCTGTACCATTCCGAAGTCTTATGGGGGACTGGGGGGAAATAAATAGAGACAGTCAGACACTGGACTGAGTGTGTGCCCTGTGTGCTCTTAAGGGAAATTGTGCTTGATGCAGAGAGGTCTGCATCAGGAAATACTGAGTGTATCCATTTGTATTCCAAGTGAACGTCCCTCTCCAGTGTCAGTGGTGAGGATTCAGCCTCCATGATATTGGCCCATTGTGGGGACATCACATATTGATGGCAGTGGTGGCATCACATGTTGGTGAGCAGTGGTGTCTATCACAGCACCATCCATACAGGATGATGCTATTGACATCACAGCCTAAAATCTTTTGGAATTTCCAAGCATTCTGCAAGCAAGATCTCTCCTATTAATAAAAAGGTGATCAAGATCAAAACAAGAAAAACAGAAGACAATGGAGGAATGGATGTACAAAACCTTGATCCAATGATAAGGAGTGGGTCAAGACATTTAAAAGCTAAAGTAAGGTAAGGAAATAATTTTATGTTGCACATTTTATAAGAAAGACTATGACATATAGGTCCAAATATGTCTTTTCACTGTTGTACTTGGCCCTATCAGTCCAGACATTGAGTATGATGCCTCTTTCAGTATGTACATGACCAGGCATATATGCAACAACCACAGAGATTCCTCACAAAAAGAAAACATGTTGTAAAAAACACATCCTACATGGACTCCCTCAAAGTCTTATCCTTGTATTCTGCCTCCTGACTGTTGAGGGGGAATCTATACCTGGCCTTCAATCTAGCCTTTGATCCAGCCCTTATGGGCCTGTTGCACATCTGTGAATCAAATAGCATCGAAAACTCTTGATTTTGAGACCTGAACCTCATCTGCAAAATAACTAAGACATGTTGGAGGGACAGGTATGTGTCTTCCAGACTACTCCTTTTCTAGAACAGGCTTTCCATCCATTTGAAGTAGTGCTTGTCCCTGCACTTATTCAAGCACATGTTGTATCAGTGTATAGGTAATTGTAATGTATCCCTGGTCTGCCACCTATGTGTCTATTAGAAAGAAGATGCTTGTAAGTGCTCAACATTCATAACCCCTATAAAATTAGTGGTATCATAATCTGCCGAATACATTTGGGAAGTATGGCTCAGCCTATAAAGGCTATTTCAAATCATTATCTTAGTAATTGTCACTTGTCCGGTGAGGAAAAAACAAACAGTTGTGGATTCAGTTCAAGCAGCTTTATTATATACAAACACATCAGGATTAAGGCTTAGTAACTTAAACTTAAACTTATAGACAGTCTGACACTGTTAGAAACTCCTGGTGTTCTGGCTGAAGTGTGATTCTCAAACAATCTGGAAATATATTGCTGATTGATAAGTATATTTAATAGCATTTTAACCTTTCAGAGTTCTGCATTGTCTTAATTTTGCCTGATTGATTATTTTTTTGCTTGACTGAATTATTTTATATATTTTCTGGCATTGTTTTCTGTTCTCATCTGTCCTGAAACTGGTTTCCCCCTCCTTCCCACCCTATTCTTGTGGTGTTATAGTTGGTGGCTTTGCAGTTGCCTGCCCCTACTGTAAATTTGATCTGGGACACCCATCCCAGTCTAGTGTTCACTCTACTTAATACAGAGAGAACATTTGAGAAGGCCAACCCACTTCCTCTCTTCTTGCACTTTACTAACAAAAAAATGCACTTTATTCATCTGCTTTTACTGTATTTGTGTTTCTTCCTAATTTATTACCTTATCTTGCTTTTTGCCTCTTCTTAAAGGTACTCAATTGTATTCATTCTGCTGTATTTATTACTGCTTGGTAGTAGCCTGATTAAATTGCAACTGTTATTCTAAGCCTGTTGGTTTAAGCACTTGGGCTTCAGACCAGTTGTTCTACATTAAGAAGGTTTGTGGTCTGCACTGTTGTGGCAGGACAGGTAGCTTACATCCTTCTAAGTTGGGAATTGCTGATTGAAGGCTCAGTGTCTGTTATTCTAAAAGTGTATTAATTCTGGTTTAAGCACTTGGGCTTCAGGCCAGTTATTTTACATTAAGAAGGTTTGTGGTCTGCACTCTTGTGGGAGGAGAGGATAGATTCTGCCCTTCTGAGCTAGGAATTTCTGGTTAAAGGCTTATTGTGCCTGCTTATTTGAAATGTTTCTTTCTGAAATTGGTGGGCTGTGTTTGCTGTAGCATAGACTAGATTCATGCATGCTGAGTCTAGCTTTGTTTGTATAACTTGAGCACTGATCCAGGCTATCTTTTTTGGAAAAGGTTCCCCTGCACCCTAGTGGCAGGAGTGTGCAGTGAGAAATATTCTGATTGAAGACTGCTGGAACAGGGCTCAATCTTGAGCTTTTTTACTGGTTAATTGGGTAATTTGTTTAAATCAGTTTGCTCGTTTTCTATTGTTATATAAAAATTGCACTTTATTCATCTGCTTTTACTGTATTTGTGTTTCTTCCTACTTTATTAATTTATATTGCTTTTGCTGCCTGTTCTTAAAAGTACTTAATTGCATTTATTCTGCTGCATTTATTACTGCTTGTTAGTAGCCTGATTAAATTGTAACTGTTATTTTAAGCTTTTGGTTTAAGCACTTGGGCTGCAGACCAATTGTTTTACATTAGGAAGGTTTGTAGTCTGTACTGCTGTGGCAGAACAGGTAGCTTACATCCTTCTAAGTTGGGAGTTGCAGATTTGAAGGCTTAGTGTCTATTATTCTAAAAGTGTATTAGTTCTGGTTTAAGCAATTGGGCTTAGGGCCAGTTATTTTACATTAAGAAGGTGTGGTCTACACTCTTGTGGGAGGAGAAGGCAGATTCTGCCCTTCTGAGCTGGGAGTTTCTGGTTAAAGGCTAATTGTGCCTGCTTATTTGAACTGTTTCTTTCTGAATGCCTTGTTTGCTGCAGCATAGACTAGATTCAGACCTGCTGAATCTAGCTTTGTTTGTATAACTTGAGCACTAATCCAGGCCATCTTTTTTGGAGACAGTTCTCCTGCACCCTAGTAGCAGGAGTGCGCAGTTAGAACTTCTCTGATAGAAAACTGCTGGAACGGGGCTCCATTTTTAGCTTTTTGTTGGTTAATTGGTTAATTTGTTTAAATCAGTTTGCTCATTTGCTACTGCTATATTAAAAAAATACACTTTATGCATCGGCGCTTAGCTAGGGTTAAACTATTCCCGGCGCTATAAAGTCTGCTCTTCAAATTTTCCCTTAGAACTAACCAGTTTTTTTAGTTTTAGCACTCAAATCTATTTCTTTGAGTTCAGTACTTGTTCAGAACTCATTGTAAGCATTAAATAAGCTACAAATTACTACATCACTCAACTTTCCTCACTTGTCTAAAGGAAAACAGTTTTTAGTACTTAATAAATAAGCACCTATCCAGGCATGTCTATGGGTCAGCTCCTGGTGATCTTCTCCTGTCTACCTGATGAATCTTGCATCTTGGGGCAATGCAGCAATTGCCTCATGTACACAGACAACCCTCTCCATCTTCCACCCAATACTGCAACCTGTGAGAGATGCACTTATATAGCCAAACTGGAAGCAAAGCTCTCTTCACCCAAGACTGGACTAGACAGTCAAGATGAGAGGGTAAACACTTGCACCACACTACACTCATCACATAGTCCCTCAAAACCTGCACCACCAAAACACACACATAGAAATACAAAACACACACCTACATTCACAGAGGCTCTCAATAAAAATATGCCCAAGCAACAGAGACCTCCAAAGCAGAAACGCAAGCAACCTCCACCCTCAACACAACCCAAATGACACATAGCCCACAAAGTCAGTGTGCCACTCAAACACAGCCCATAAGGCATAACAATGTACCCAACACTCTAGTCATAGGTGACTCTATAGTCAGGCACACTGATGTTCCACTCACCAGGCTAAACAAGAAGAAAATTGCTGTCAGCTGCCTGTCAGTTGCCATGATCTGCCACATAATGCACGCACTCAAGTCACTCCACAACAAGTACAAATATGACTCTGTCATTGTCCATGTTGGTGTGAATGACCTGAGATGTACCTCCCTGGACTACAGGAAAAGAGACATGGAGGAACTCTCTGATCTTGTAGCCCAGGCAGGTATGACCCTAGCCCTGAGTAGCATCCTGTCATCACCCAGAATGATACCACAGTACAAGGACAAAATTACTGATTTCATCAATTGTCTAAGCTTCTGGTGTCATTCTAAAGGGATCCAGTATCTGTCTTCGTGAGATGATAGATCAACAGACCATGATGCTTTGCTAGAGATGGCCTGCAGCTGTCACCCTTGGGATTCCAGATACTAGCTAAGGCTCTTGCCACCCCTATAATGCCATTTTTAGGCAAGGCTCAAATGACAAATTCTCCACCATAACAGGTACAAGCAAGCAAATTCTGAGGGTAATGCTACTCAGTGCTAGAAGTCTAAACCTCAAAATGCACTCACTCGAGGCATTCCTTAAATTGGAGATCATCGACATCTGTGCAGTCACAGAGACCTGGTACAGGGCTCTAGAGAGCACCCCTGCATTGCCAGGCTATAATTCATACCACACCTTTCGGCCACCTAACCTGGACCGAAACACTAAAGGCGGAGGTGTGTTCATATTCATTAAGGATATCCACACCTCCAGGCTAGTTGCTCAGCATAATGCATCCAAGATTATCCAAGTGCAATTAACTCTGGGCAAGACCGCAATCCAAATTGCAGCTTGCTACAGATCCCCCACCAAGCCCCAGGATTCCCACTCCTCATTTCTTGATACACTGGAAAATATTAGGATACAACCTAGCACCCTAATAATGGGCAATTTCAACTACCCCACCATTTACTGGAAAAACTACTCACGTACCAACTCTTTTGCTCAATGTTTTCTGGAATTAATAAATTCCAATGCCTTGGATCAACTTAGCCACACCCCCACCAGGGGCAGCAATATCCCTGACCTGGTTATTACCAACATGGGTGACTGGTGTTCCACACCAGAGGTCAATTTCTTGTCAGTCAGATCCGACCACAAGCTAATCACCCTAGACATCCACATCCCACCCCACCCGCCATTAAGGAAAGTACGGCATAAAATTTCTCCAAAGCCAACTTCACGCTTCTTAAGACAGAAGTTTCAAACTTCATGACACCCATGCAGATGGACAATAGAGGTATGACTGCTGAATCCTACTCAAATGTAATTTATAGGCACTTACATGAGTGCATGGATCATGCTATACCTAACAGAACCAAGATGCTATCCTCCAAAAAAAGGAATGGTGGTCCCCTGCCATAAACAAACTGTACAACAGAAGAAAGAAAGTGCTGCAAAAAATAGAAAAAAATCCCATGAATGGAGGAGCTCCCTGGTCAGCCTCAGTAAGAATCTGCGATCCCTGATAAAATCTTCCAAAGTTACTTACAAAAACAAAACTGACACTGTTTCTAAAGACAACCGCAAAGCATTCTATAGCTATGTCAAGAATCTCAATGGCAACACTCAAATCTGCTCGGAGTTACAGCACAATGGCACTAAATATACAGAACCAACTGATATTGCCAACATCCTGGCAGATAGGTTCAGTGCTAACTTTACCCCCTCTCACCCCCTAAAGGGCCCATCTCTTTACCGGAAGAATGCAAAGTTCCTGTAATCATGGCTGCACAGGTAAAAAACACACTCTCCAAAGCCAAGAACACAACATCCATGGGACCTGATAACATCCCAGGTTGCGTTCTAAATAAACTACAGAACAAAGTGGCACCCCACCTAAGTATCATGTTCAATCATAGCTTCACCTCAGACTTTTTGCCCACTGAATGGTGCACAGCGATGGTTATTTCACTCCACAAAGGAGGATCCACCATGGACCCCGGGAACTACCACCCCATTAGCCTGACAAGCCTGGTCTGCAATGCCATGGAACATATAATCATGGAACTTATAAACAAAGACATTGGTAATCTCCAAACTCTGGACCTCACCCAGTTGGGGTTTGTAAAAGGCAGATCATGTCTCCTAAACCTGATAGACTTCTTTGAAACAGTCACCAAAGCAGTAGATGAGGGTAAGGTGGTTCACACAGCCTATCTAGATCTTGCCAAGGCTTTTGACACCATCCCCTTCTCTGGAATTATAGATAAACTCACTAAACTAGACATAAATCCCCATGTCACAACATGGGTTACCAACTGGCTCACTGACAGAACCCACACTGTGAAAGTAGCAGACTCCAAATCCGACTTCAGACCAGTGACACGTGGAGTATCAGAAGGTTCAGTCCTGAGCCCTCTCCTGTTTGGTATCTACTTCTCTGAAGTACAGGCTAACACAGAATGTCTTTGGCTAATGAAGTTCGCAGATGACTGCAAACTAGGAGCCATAATTGAAACCCCTAGCAATGTGGACATCCTACAAAAGGGCTTCACTGAGACAGATGCCTGGTGTCAAAGCCATGGCCTCAAGCTCAGTGCCAAAAAGTGCATTGTCATCCCTTTTGGTAAAACTCTTTCCATGAACTACCACATAGGCGGTAGTCTACTTAACACTGAAAGTGTGATAAGACACCTTGGGACACAGGTGGACAGTAGTCTCTCCTTTGATAATCATATCGCCACAGTAGTCAGGAAATCCTTCCACGTGGCACACCTCATCACAAAAGGTTTCTCATCCAGGAAAAAGAGGTCATTGTTCCCCTCTACTCATCACTCATTAGCCCCATTATAGAGTGCAATGCCCTTTTTTGTATGTACCTCACAAGACATCTACAACAACTGGAAAGGCTGCATAAATATCTCACAAAGAGGATTACCAGCCTCAATCAGATGCCCAACGCAGACCGTCTCAAAAAACTCCAGCTTTACTCCGTCACATATTGCCTACTCAGAGGTGATCTCTGCATAACATACAAAGCTATGTCAAACCCAGAGCTGTTGGACATGCTCCACTTAAAGAAATCCCAATCCCTCTGAGCTACACACTCTAGGTACCTAAACCTTGTCACCACAATAAACAGAACATGCTGGAGGGATAGGTTCCTGTCCCAGAGTCTTCCCATACTCTGTAACAAACTACCTATCTATATCAAACAAAGCTCGTCATTAGCAGTCTTCAAGAAAAATCTTGATGATTGGATGGGAAATAGGAAATGCACCCTGGGGATCACTTCTGTGGCTCTGTTTGACAGGGGCACAGGTAAATAATTTTCTTGGGTTCTTTGATATACTCCTGGCACATGTGGATAAGTGCATCATTTTTCCTGTGTCATCTCTGAGCTAGGACTATGCATGCCTTTCATGGGTTGGCACATTTCCCCCGAGGTGCTTTCTGCAATACATTTCACCAATTCTGCCATTAGGGCTGCACCAAGTCCATGGGGGAATTAGAACCTGAACATGAAGATACTATTTCAGCAAATGCCAGGCTGCATCACTAATGTGTCAACCCAACATCCTGGTGGTGCAAATGATTCCCTTATCTGACACACTAGCTCGCTCTACCACTTTTTCCTGCATGGTAGGATGCCCCATGGTCACCTTTTTGGTAGTGGAAATTTTAATTTTAATGATATAATAGTCATCCTTATTAAAATGCATTGATTCTCAATAGCCAATTCTGATTCTGCAGACAAGTGACCTGCCTGTCACAAGTTGCAATCTGCTGAGCACAGTCATGGAACACAGAATCCTGCTGGTAGTATGGCACTGCTGCAGTAGTGTAGAGGCAGGGGTTTCCACTGACCTTGCCACAGCTAGGATACTCTCATTTTGAGTATCCGATCCAACCATAATCTCATCATGTCTGTGCTGTTGTCCTTCATGCATGACACATAGCTGTTGTGCCACTTAAACTGTGGCACAGGCACATGCATGGATGTCTGAACAATGCCATTGCTGTGACTGTACATATTCATGCAACAAGAGGCAGACTATCTCTGACACCTGTCCATAGGTTCATAGGTTCATAGGTTCATACTAGGCTATCTGCCCAAGGGCATTTATAAGCCTAGCCCATAGTTATTTGGCTTTCGCCACCCCTTTAGTTTGAATAAAACTATGCCCATTATTTTGCTGTGCCTCTGTCAAGCAGTGACACTGAAGTAATCCCTGGGGTATATCTGCGATCCCCCATCCATTGGTCAAGATTCCTCTTGAACAAGGCCAGCGAGGTGCTCTGCCTCACATGTACCGGGATTTTGTTCCACAGCATAGGGAGTCTCTGGGTGATGAATCTGTCCCTCCAGCACGTTCTATTAATAACCGTGTCAAGGTTTAAGTCTCCGCCCTTGTGGTTCTGAGGGATCTAGATTTTTGAGGTGAAGCATATTCATCAAATCAGGGTTTGACATGGCCTTATATGTCAGGCACAGGTCACCTCTGAGCAAGCGGTATGAGACTGAATAGAGCTGGAGTTCTTTCAGTCGGGCAGCATAAGACATATTTTTGAGACCCTTTATCCTTTTGGTGAGGAACTTTTGGGGCCTTTCCAGCTGCTGCAGGTGTCGGGTCAGATACATTCGAATGGGGCATTGTACTCAATCATAGGTCTTATGAGTGATGAGTACAGGGGACGATGACCTCCCTTGATCTAGATGTGAATCCCTTCATGATCAGGTGGGCAATGTAGAACCTTTTCTTAACTACTTTAGCAACATGAGTGTCAAACGAAGGCTACTGTCAACCTGGGTCCCCAGATCCCTGATGACTTCTTCTGTGCTCAGTGGATTGCCACCTATATGGTAGCTAGGTGTAACCTTGTTTTTCCTGAAGGGTATGACTATGCATTTCTTGGCATTTAACTTTAGGCCATGGCTCTGGCACCAGTTATCCGTTTCTGTGAGGCCCTTCTGAAGGATATCTGTGTCAGATGTGTTTTCAACTATGGCACCCAGTTTGCAGTCATCTGCAAACTTTGTCAGCCATAACCCTCCTGTGTTTGCTTGTACTTCAGAAAAGTAGATGCCGAACAACAGTGGACCCAGGACTGAGCCCTGTGGGACACCACTTGTGACAGGCTTTGAGTCTGACATGGCTCCAGCAACTCTGACCCTGTGGGTTCTGTCACTTAGCCAGTTTGCAACCCATCTTGTGATGTATGGGCTTACATTCAAGCTGATGAGTTTTTCGATGATACCTGAGTGGAGTATTGTGTCGAAGGCCTTTGCCAGGTCAAGGTAGGCTGTATGGACTGCCTTTCCCTCATCAATGGCCTTGGTGACTGTTTCGAAAAAGTCAACCAAGTTTAAAAGGCATGATCTGCCTTTGACAAAGCCAAACTGGGTTGGATCCAAAGTCTGCAAGTTCCCTATGTCTTTATTTATGAGTTCCATTATGATCCTCTCCATGGCTTTGCAGATAAGGCTTGTCAAGCTAATGGGACGGTAATTTTCAGGGTCGGTGGAGGCACCGCCTTTGTGAAGTGGGACCACAGTCGCCGTGCGCCACTCCTTGGGTACATATCCTGAGGTGAGGCTAAGATTAAACAGCTGTCCTAACTGTGGGTTTAATTCCTCATTGAGTTCGTGGAGCACACAGCCGGGGACACCATCCGGTCCCATGGATGCTGTGTTTTTTGCTTTGGAGAGAGCAGTTCTCACCTGGGCGTTTGAGATGTTTGGGGGGGCTACAATCCTCTGGTATAGATATCTCTCCTTTTGGGGGGGAGGGGGAGAAGTTTGCACTGAACCTGTCAGCCAGTATGTTGGCAATGTGTGTAGGTTCAGTAATCTTCACATCATTTTGAACTAATTCTGAGCATATCTGGGAGTTTCCTCCTAGGTTTCTAACATAGCTAAAGAAGGCCTTATGATTGTTTTTGAGTCCTTGGCGATTTTTCTCTCAAAATTTGCCTTGGATGATTTTATGAGAGCTCTTAGTTTTTTACTTATAATGATCAAAGGTGTCTTACCTTTCTAGGATTTTGCTCTATCTTGTAGTAGCTTCCTCCTTTTGTTGTAGAGCTTGTTTATGGCTGGGGTCCACCAGACTGGACGCTTGCCTTTGGTACAAAGAGTCTTAGTTTTGTTTGGGATTGCCTGATCCATGCAGTCCTGTAGGTGCTGGTAGAAGGCATTTGTAAGTGATTCAGCGTTTTGAGTAATGTTTACCACTGGCTCATGGGCCTTAAAGGAGACCACACTAGTTTTTAGAAGTGTGAAGTCGGCTTTTGAGAAGTTTTTCACTGTGGTCTTTTTATTTCAGGTGGGGGGATGAGGACCTCCAGCGAGATTAGTTTATGATCTGATCTCACCAGTGAGGGGTATACTTCCGGTGTTGAACATTGTGATCCCATGTTCGTGATGATGAGATCAAGTATGTTTTCTCCTCTTGTGGGGATGGTGACTAGTTGTTCCATGGCATTTGAGTTTATGAACTCCAGGAACCTTTGGGCTAGAGTGTTTGGGCTTGAGTAGTGTTCCCAGTCTATATTAGTGTAGTTGAAGTCACCTAGTATGATGGTGTTTGGAGATACATTTATCCCCTCCATTGTTTTCAGGAAGGCCATGTGAGGTTCCTGAGTTTGAGAGGGTGGCCTGTAACATGCTACAAATTGCAGAGCAGTCTTGCCTATGGTTAATTGCACCTGGATGGTCTCCGATGCATCGTGCGTTGCCACCAACCTTGAGGTGTGGGTGTCCTTTATGAATATGGACACCCCCCCTCCTTTCTTGGTGTTGTCCGGATTTTGGGGCTGGAACAACATCTGCTCACCTACATCTACTGTGATGCCCTGTATCTGGTTGCTGTGTGGAACTGACAGCAGCAGTGCTCTCAACTGTTAGGTGTTGGTCAACATCCACTGTAGCAACATCCTCTGAATGGCTAGACAAGTGGACCTCCACATCTGAGGCTACATCTGCTTCAACATCACAGTCAACCTCATGGATGAACTCTCCAAACAACTTATTTCTCTGTGCCAGTGGCCATACTACCATGCTGATACAAATCATGAACAACCTCATTATCACTGGATGGGCTACTAGACGATACACATAGTTGATGTGCTACAAGATTCAAAGATACAGATCAGGACAATGTGCCTACATCACATGATGGCTATCAAACACATATGGCATATATGTCTTCCTGCAATATTACAAATGCTAATGAAATTACTTGCAGTCTGCTGTATGTATGTATGTTTCATGGAATGTACATAAGATAAGTATATAATCTGTTTACATGGCCAACATACATAGGTTCATAGATTCATAGGTGTGTACTAGGCTAATGGCCCTGGAGCGTTTACAAACCTAGCCCACAGGATTACCCTGGCATCATGCCACCTGACCTTAGTTCCCAGTGCCTCTGTTGAGAAGAGCCACTGGAGTGATCCCTGGGGTGAATTTTCTATTTCCCATCCACTCATCAAGGTTTCTCTTGAAGAGGGCCAGTGAGGTGCTCTGCTTGACATGTATGGGAAGTCTATTTCATAGCAAGGGCAGTCTCTGGGTTATGAACCTGTCCCTCCAGCATGTTCTGTTGATTGTGGTAATGAAGTTGAGGTCACTGGAGCATCTGGTGAGGAGGGATTAGGATATTTTTAGATGTAGCATTTCTAACATAGCTGGATCAGACATTGCTTTGTATGTCAAGCAGAGATTGCCTCAAAGTAGGCGATATGAGACAGAGAATAATTGGAGTTTTTTTGAGTCTGTCCATAGAGAACAAGTGTTTAAGGCCTAGGATCCTCTTTGTGAGGTACTTTTGTGGCCTCTCCAGTTGTTGCAGGTGTTTAATGAGGTACATGCCAAATGGGGAATTGCACTCGATGGTTAGCCTAATGAGGGAAGAGTAGAGAGAGACAATAACCTAGTTTTTTTCCTGGATGCAAAACCTTTAGTAATGAGATGTGCCACATAGAAGGACTTTCTGACCACAGTGGCAATGTGGTGATCAAAAGAGAGGCTGCTATCAAGCTATGTTCCCAGATCTCTTATAGCACCGTCTGTGTTCAGTGGACTACCATCAATGTGGTAATTCATGGGAACCGGGTTTTTCCCAAAGGGGATGATGACACATGACATATGTGATGCAAAAAATAAGAAAGCACACTTGACAAACACTCCTGGAAAGATGGTGGTGTTGCAGTGGGAAGAACCTCAACTAGTGTAGGGAAAACAAAAGCAGGATTTCTGATCACATCATTTATACCATTAACCAGGTGAACACAGCTAAAACATACAGAATGTGTGACATACACATATTGCTCATATGTGAACTTGAAAACATCGATGCAGACTGACCTAGGAATTGTAAGAAGGACATAGTATTAATGGAGGTTAACTACATTATTAACAGCAAGGAAAGGTATGAAATATACATAGTAACATATCACTGACAGATTCCTGCAAAGAGGCTGTGGGTTGTACTGTGGATCCTGCAGTGGGAAAGTAATGAGAAAGACAGTGCAGCTGTGTATTTAGCTAAACGAGTACTGACAGCATCACATATACAATACAGTATTACTGGCTGCAAACACTAATATGATGGACATTGTGACTGTACACCAGATGGGCCTATTTTTACAAATATTGACAAAAATGTCAGGTATCTCATGTGCTCCACATTGTTGAAAGTTATGGCAGTGTTGCTGTTACATAACTGGTCTGCCTGCACTTTAAAATGCATGGCTTGCTCCTCCACTGGATGTACCTGTAGTGTTAAATGGTAGGGAAACAACCATATAACAGTAAACAACAGTGCCATGAAGGTGGAGACACTTACAAGGTAGTGTTCACATCAATAGCACAGAGACACTCACCTGCTGATTCCTCATGTAGGCCTGAAGTAGATGGACATATGAATATTAATGCAAACAGCATTTGAAATGTTTGTCTACTCTGTCTGTAACTCAGATGTACCAATACATGCAATTATACTTAAATTCATTCAAGGAAGTGTGACTCAACTCTACTGCTATAAATCAAAAACAACATTACATGAATATGCATGCTACAACAATGTGCAGTCATTGTCTCAATACACATCCCTGTAATGGAAATAAAGACACACATGTTCATCCTAGAACTCAAGCTTCAATCTCACCACCAGGGATGCATAGCACCCCTCTTGTTGTATGCAGTGAGGTCAGCAATACTTTCATGTCATTGGGGTAGTCAGTGGTGGTCCACCACTGATGTTATCCCTCAATATCTCATAATGTGTTGCTCTACATAAAGAATCATATCTGAGTAGCTTTGTCTATGGGCCTCATGGGATCAGTTGTGGCCTCCAACTGCATTGATTATGCTGATGAGGTCAGTCCGGATTTAATTTCTCCAAACAGTATTGCCTAGGAGTCTCCTTCCATGTTGGTGGACAGCATCAATTATGATGTCCTTTTCTTGGGGGAGGGTTGTCACCCCTAGGATGACCATCTGGAAAGACAGTGATACACACACGATAACATTCATGTTTGAGCCCATTTATGCATTTCATTTTGTAAACATCACATGGCAGCATAAACATATATTCCAGTGTATCAAAAATGTTTGTATAACACTGTGAGATGAATACTAATGTGACATATTGCAAGTAATAACAATGCCTTCATAAATAACATTTGTAAAATCAAGGTAACATGTAATGTTGTTAGTTTGTAAGTGAGATTAGAACTCTTGATAACATACATATTTCATGGAGATCCAAAAACAACAGCATTATGCCACATGAGTCCGCTTGCATATTGTATTCAAATACTACAACAAATAACAATCTGAAAAACTTATGGAATGTATGGGTAAACCTCAGGATCCATAACCAGGCCAAAAAGACAGTATGGATACATAGTATATTGAGACAGTACCGATAATACCTTGATAAAGAATCATCATTGAAGACATATCCATAACAGCAAAAACATGTTTATAACAGTTGTGTTAGGAGACATGAAATAAGAAATATCTGTAATATCAACATCACGTAATAAGTATGAATAATGTCAGAATTTGTAGGTTTCCACAGTTACACCGCAGAGTGCAAGGAATTACCCGTTAGAACTGTGGAAGATCCGTAAATTATTCTCTATATAATGTTAACATTTGCAATGGAAGTTTGTCTATGCAACTGCATATGGGATTGAAATAATCTATTTTGAAGGACAACACCTTTATGTATAAAGTCCAAGACATCACCCCAGTAACTTATGACAACTTTTGTTAAAATGATCAGTTTAAGTAAATATGAATTTCAACATGTACCTTTTGAAATAAATAACTTTAAAAGATTTAGTAATCACCACAACAGAAATTCTAGCACTTGCCAATGTTACACTCACTCCAAATCTCAGAATCAAAGTGGACCTGTGTCCAATCATCTTTAACTACCATTTGCGCCATTCATAATGAATGAGGTTAATTAAAGTTCAGAGTTTTGGAATCCCATTCACGCACATCTATGTATATTGTTAGTGCTGAAACATCCAGGTGTACCACATAATCACCCAATAGGTATTGATTGATGGTACCATGTTTGCCATGTGCCTGTTATCTTCCAATGATCTGATAATATGACATCAGTGCCATTTTTTGAATATTGATTTTGATACATTTATTAATCAGACCATTGCTAACTGAGAACTGAGTGGTACCTCAGTGAGCATTTCTGTGCTTTTCATTTTTTCAGATTTCTTCTACATGAGGACTATGGTGGCTACTTCAAGGAAGCTGAGACATTTACGTGCACCCAGCTGGACTGATGAGGAGATAATCTAGATGTTGACCGTGTATGCTGAATTGGAGCAGAGGATGAGAGCCAGACCCAGGAACTTCACAATGACTGACGTGTGGAACCAAATTACAAGAGAGGACAAGGAGCTACCATAATGGAGTGCGAGTTCATCACTGTTATGATGACCCGCATAGTAAGGATGTGGAGGAGCTTTGAAGGAGTGTCAGTGAGGTGTGAAAGCAGCCTGTTGATCCCTAGAGTAAGTACCAAAATTATACATTTACATGAGCATTGCTACGGATTTTACAGATATTTCTCTGTACCTTATATATCAGATACATGTTTTTATAGCCACATATTAGCTGCTGTGCTAAGTAGCTTGTGGAGATAATTAAATGGACTTGGTAAATACTATCCTCTTAACTATGGGATCGATACCCATGTTGGTAATTTATTTAATAATGTGTATAATATCTATAAGTATACCCTTTGCAGATGTACATATGCTTTACAACATCTAACTACATAATTTCACATAGCCTCTGTTTCCAGGTATCACAGATGCCTATAGTGGCAAGGCTGTGCATGTTGCTTATTTCATAGTTTTCCATTACAGTCTCACTGTGTCATCTATTGAGCCATTACAAGTTGGAATACAAACACATGTATAACTTCCTTTCATCATTCCTTCTAAACAGTTACACACACGTTTATTTAACCTAAAAACTAATCTCCACCCCATTGCTCACATATATGCTTTTAGTTATATGCAAACCAAAAAGTAAAAAGGTCACACAGACAAACCGATTAGTAAAAACTACAAGAAAACTCTAGCCAAGCTAGAGTTTTCACTGTGTAATATCTTAAACGTCTTGTAATAGAGACCTATGGGATATATGCAAATTATTTTTTATGACATCAAGTGTTTTCGCTATACTGGTTCTGAATCTCTGTGACTTTTTATGTTTTTTGACTTTGCGGATACATTCAGGCAAATAAAGTCATACCCTACTAGCTGTGGACACACATGCTTCACCTTTTGTTATACTCTGACTAATACAGTATAAGTAGACTGTTTGGCAATAGTTTAGAAACACAGGTTTTTTCCACCCAGCTGATGTCCATAACCCTTAAGGTGCCTACAAAATATCTCAATTAATATCTAAACCAAAAAGTAAAAAGATCACACAGACAAATCAATTAGTAAAAATTACAAGAAAACCTAGCCAGGCTAGAGTTTTCACTATGTGATACCTTAAACCTTCTGTAATACAGGCCCATGGGATATATGCAAATGACCCCTTAAGGCCATCAAGTGTTTCAGCTATATGGCATCTGAATGTCCATGACTTTTTTTTTTTCTTTTTAAGTCTTTGTGGATGCATGCAGGTGAATAAAGCTAAACCCCACTAGCTGTTGACATGCATGTTTCGGCCATCTTATGACCTCATCAGCACAGCATAAGTGGACTGTTTGGCTATACTTTAGAAAGGTGTCTGCAAAATATCCCAAGTAACATTTTTTTGTTATGTGCTGATAACTGTTATTCCTTTACTATGAAAGATCCAAACATTGTATGCATTTTTCATATTCATCCATTTACCACAGCATTTCTAATAAACACTTGCAGTACCTGCTTTCTACAGTGAAATCCTTGCTGAATGGTAACTAAGCCTTTAAAGCACCTGGTCAGCATGTCTAAATTTTAACATGTTGTGGGTTCAAAAATCACATAGGGGAAACATATGTCTGTGCCTGTTACCTTGGTTAACTTCACCCATAACATTTTTTGGAGGAACCATAATGCAGTACTTTATATTAAGGTTTATGTGGTATTGGGTAATGACCCTCTGATATAGTCTTCAAATTTCTACAAATATGGCCATGATCCATAATGTTCTGATAACATCAGCTTTCTACTAACAGGGTATGTAGAGCAGTACCTGTTTGCTTAAGAATAGCTTGGCCTGAAAAGCAACTGTCCAGCATATTTAAATTTTGGCATGTTGTGGGCTAAAAACCAAATAGAGGAAATATATCTATATCTGTTACCTTGGTTAACTTCACCCGTAGCATTTTTGGAATAATTGCAATACTTTATATTAAGGTTTATGTTGTGCATGGTAATGACTCACTGATATAGTTTTCACATTTCTAAAAATATGGCCATAATCTGTAATGATCTGATAACATCAGCTATCGAAAAACAGTGTTTGGAGAGCAGCACTTGTTTGCTTAAGAGTAGCATGTGTTGTCTGTTAGGTCAGCATATAAGGAAACGGGCTTGCAAGTTTATATTTTTGTGTACTGTGTTCAAATCTGGTAAGGGGATGCATATATCTGAAACTATTATCTTGCTTTAATATACTCATAGCATTTATTTACAGAAGCATAATACACATTGATATTAACATATATTTTGAATGTCGGTGTGGATAACTCACTTATTCATCAAATTCCTGCTAATATATCAGTAATCTGTAACATTCTGTTAACATCAGCAGTACATCTTATTAAATCCTGTTACATGTCTGAACACATTTTTGATTAATATTGTATATTTTGTAAAAATGCTATGAAGGTCTATTTTCTCATAAAATATTGACATCAGTAGCAGAACATCATCCTTATATTTTGAGGGACTGGGATGGGCAGACTAGAAGCTGAAATTAAGAATGGGAACTATGTATATTGTCCTAGTGATGTGAAATTTAACAAGGAATAATGGCCCTCACACATACCTTTATGTGTCATAATGTACAGCAACATGTATGTCTCTGTTCACAGAAGCTGTATGCTATATGACACTTTCACACTGCCTGAGGAATGCATGCTCTGCATTACCATTAATGTTTCTGAACACAGTGATAACATGAATGTATTTTTCCAACTGTTTAGCTACATAAGCAGTATGTAATCCTAAGACAAGATAATTATTTTTAGACCATCCAGCATCTAGATGATATCGTAACATAAACTCTTTTCAATGCCTGCAAAACATGTTTTTTCAGTTAGGGTGTGCTAAGTAGGCAAGTAGTTGTTAGGGTTGGAGTTTGGACGGTGATGTGGTTGCAGGTTTGAATCTCATCCTCTAATCTATGTTCAAAGATGTTAACACCTAAATATAAAAATGTCAACTGTGTATTATGCTTATCTAATGTTCTTCAGAAAAAAATGTCTACAAACTGTGTTGAGAAATGTTTATCAATATTATTTGAGGAATACATTTTTCATACATTCTATTTTTTGATTTCAGGTGACAAGGATTGTAGTCAGAACAAAGCCATGTGCATCTAGTGAATGCATAGGCTTTAGGATTGGCAGAGGGAGAGAGGTACGTTGATTATTTTACTTATTTTATAAACTGAAATGCATTTTACCCTGTTTTCAGGCATGCATTTTTCACAATAACATGTTTATTGATTAGAATGCAGGAATACCAATCATGCATCAGTAAGGTAAGTGAAATGATCACATAGTAGCTGTGCTTATAACTGTGTATAAAATCTAATGTTGTTTTTTTATGTATCTTTGAGCAATTATTTTCAGCACACATTTTTTTTAAATGGACTCCACAACCTAAATGACAGTTGCTTTTAGGTATCTATCACACATCTATGGTGGATTTTATTTTTGCATACAAGTGTAAGTGCTTTAAATAGTGCTTATGCCGTGTGGTTTGGCATATGCTGTCTTATCTGATATGTATAACCTCCCTATTCACAGAGTAGATGGTTGTGTAATGTAATGTTGTTTATAGCGAGCATTGCATAGCTTTTCGCTTAACAAAGGTATCATATTTACCTCAGACACTTTGGGTGTGTTTGGGTGATACTAGAGCAGGTACGCATTTGATTGTAGCAGTCCATATTTAGCACACCTTGCAGGCCAGCATTTGTATTGTATCCGCCTCAGACATCTTGGGTGTTTTTGTAAAAACATAATTACAGCCTAGGCTGACTGACACTTGAGCAGGTGCCTGTTTGATTGCATCAGTTCATAGTCAGCACACCATGCAGGTCAACATTGGTACTACATCTGTCTATAACCCCTTGGGTGTTTTTTTAACACAATGTTATAGCCTAGGTTGACTGACAGTTGAGCAGATAACCATTTGATTCTGGAAGTTTAGTGTCAGCAAGCATATTCGTAATTTTTTCAGGCTACTGATTGATGCTTGTGTTTGTAGATAAATTTGTATACATACAATACTGTTAATAACAGATATATTAGATTCTCACATGTCAACAGTTGTGTTGATTGAATATATCACATTGTTTTAGTGTTTTACTCATTATATTGATCACAACTTTGTTATTTGGCTTGCATATTGTCCACAGTATCACTTTCTCCTCATTTTAACAATGGAATATTGTAGCTGCTCATACAAATCATTGAATGCAGACAGTACAATATTTTGATTTGAGCATTCATACATTTTTTACAAAGCTAATGACCAGTGTGTGCATTTCTAAACATATAGAATTGTTCAGAAAATAATACTTTTGTCCTTTTTAAGAGTACAACATACAGGGCTATAGGTAACTGTTCATAATGGATGTGTTTCAGTCACTCTGTAAATTGGCATCATAATCATATTGTTGTGTTATGATATTCATGGGACTGTTCTGTGTGATAGACATTTGCTTTTCTTTTCTGTTGTGTTTTGCAATTAATTTTTACAGAGTGTAGTACCCGTGGATGTTCTCCAATCTGAAAATGATGTGTGAGACCACTGCCAGATTCTTCTGAAGATGATAGTGATGAGGATGACGATAATGCCGAGGCATGTGGACCTGTCCCTGTCTGAGAAATCCTGCTTGCACACCAGAGGAGATGTCAACACAACAGGAATAGAGACGATTTTTAGGAGGAGATTCAGGAGGTCATGACTGATGTGGTCTAAACACAGATGAGGGACATAATGGGGACCTTCTTTAAGGATTTGGCACATGCTATGTGGGAGTCATTAAGGGTGATAGCTCATGAGATCATTCAGGAGTCTGCTCCCCATCAGCTTGGTCCTTCCATTCGGTATGTATTGTCTTTGTGCTCCATTTGTGTTATGCTGCCAACATGGTGATTGGCATTTCATTGATTGGACTCTATTTGCACTCTTGTGCATGCATACAATGGATCTGTCATGCTTGAGTTATTATTGTGTGACATTTACTTTGGTCTCAATTTGTGCATGACAGATTAACACATTACATTTTCCACACACATTCAACTGTCCATGCATTGTGACATTTAACCTTCAGACAGTGCAGCAAGAGGTAACTAGTGAACGTGTGTTACTGGGGCAACTGACAGACAGCATATGTTGTCCTTACTCCATCACTAACAGTGTGATATGCCTTGGATTTCTGTTTTGCCATATCAGGTATGTGCAACATACAGATGTGTTATTCCACATGTTTCTGTATAACAGTTGTCATGATGTCCCACTGTCATGATGTGTTGTTGTATCATGGTCTTGCAATACTGATGCCATGTGGGATCATATACAGGTATATCCTGTCTATGTGCAGTCCTCCTTTGCTGACTGCATCAAGCAACAATGTAATGTTAATCTGTAGACAATGTTACAGATAACACATTATTTCACAGTAAATTATACTGTGTTTATTGTAAGTAGCATTTCCAAAGCCATGATTTGGTGATATTGGTGTACACCTTAGAGAAATAATTGTACACATTAAATCACTGTATGTATGTGTGCACATAGTCAAATACATACTGACACAGAAATTTACCTTCAACATGTGAGCATTCAGTGATTTACTGCTGATGTGCTGTAATGATGCTCACAGGAGTGCCCTCTGCTCCATAATGAGCATTGGGGTTGACATACACATGCGTTTCTTTAGTTGAGACTTGCATGACAGTATATATATATATCTGTATGTGCTTTTAATTTTTAGCTTGCTTACCTATGCATGTTGATATGACATGATTGCACATTACTGTGTATGTGTGTTTTACACATGTCCTGTTCTGTGGGTATCAGCAATCCATATGCCTATTTGATGTACATTTTCCATTTGGTTAAATGTATGCCTGTGTGGCTTCTACAGCACCCTGTGTGCTTTACACATGCATTTGCATTGTGTCAACTTACTGTGTCCTGCTTTACCATGATGAAGGCTCAGATTGTCCACATCCTTCCCACCTTCCCTATTATTTTTTGCAGGTATGTTTGCCTTTATTAAAACTACTGTCCATTGTCATTTATTAATTTGACAAACAGAACATGTTCCACTTGTATGCCCATTGTACAATGCAGGAGATGTGTATACAAGTTGCTCATTAATGCTTGCAATACATCCTTGTACTCACTATACTTCCGTGTTACTCAGTGTAGATTTTTCACATCCATGTGCACAGTCTGCTGTATTCATTTTTGAACATATTATTGCATGTCATTGGTGTATGCATGTACCTTGATTTCATGTGCATTCCATTTATGCCACTGGGAGACATCTGTGTGTTGCCTTTGACATGGCATAGATCTGTAACATATGTACATTCCATTACACATTTGTTTTGGTTGTGTACACTTACTCGTGTATGTAACAATGTTTGTTGACTTTTTGCAGTACTTTTGTTTGGCACTGTGCTTGGTTGTTTGCTTTCCACATGCATGGTCAGAGGTTTGGTTCTGTCCTCTGGAGTTATCTGCCATTGTTAGACCTGCATTTGGTCATCTGTGATGTTACTTGGCTTACATGTACAATGCTGATGGACTAATTGGATATGTGTATATTTATCCAATGTGTACTGTGGTCCTCCTTCATTACTCTGAAACACACACCTACCATTTGTCATACATATCTAGGTATGACTGCCACACAGTTTGTGACATGTCATAATGTGGTAGTGCATAGGAAGATATGTTTGTCTGCATTTCACCATGGCTGGTATGGATCCCCACCCTGTTTGTCAACTTTCCATTGCCTGTGGTGTGCAGTGTGCTGTCTGTGCAATTTACTGTATTTACTGTTTCTATTTTTTCCAACCTTTCTCTGTCTTGCTTTGTGCTATTTGTTCTATGGCTATACATGCTGAGATTATGTTCACCTCCTCTTTCCCTGTGTTTACCTTTCCTTCTATTCTTCCAAAATAAAATTGCCCATGCCCCTCTGACTTTCCAATTCCAGCATCCCTCTTGTGTGTCCCTCTTCTTCACCCATACTCCCCATCTTATTTTCCATCTCCCACTTTCCTTGAGTGTGTACATTACTTGTGTTCCTCACACAAGTCCTGAGTCCATTGTTAGTAATTGTTAGCTATGGCGCTGTAGCTGTGATTGCCCTTTACTTTTATTTTTTTTTATTAGAAAATTTATGGATTCTGCCAGAATCTGTAAGTCCATGCCACTATATTTTAATGGTACATGTATTATGCAGATATTGATAGTTTTCTCTGAGTTTACGTGCTGTAAATATATATATATATATATATATATATATATATATATATATATATATATATATATATATATATATATATTACAAATAGCCTTGCAACTTTGAAGCACATATTATAAATTAGTGGATGACATATTGTAATATACAACCATTTCTTATTAATTATGGATTACTTGAGTGTTTCTATAGTGTGCCATTGCAACTGTCATATTCTACTGTGCACTGCATCTCAGGTAGCTACCCACTGTGTGAAATGTACTTCTGATTTTGTTGATACCACTTTTAGGGCTCTTGCTACAGACAAGACTGACCAAACACATAAAATAACACAGATACTGGCACTTATAAATGTTACTAACTCTATCTTTCTTTTTTGGTCTATGGGAAACTTACTAATGTTTACAGACATCACAGCAATGTGCTTCATAAACAAGTAGGCAGAATCAGTTCTTACTCTCTGTGCAGACTAACCATGGTAGTCTGGGATATAGCTTTTCAGCACAATCTTAATCTGTATGCATCTTACATAGTTTCAGAGCAAATTTTGTGGCAGACAAGCTGAGCAGGACCTGGGCCAACTTTCACAAATGACAGTTCTATCAGGGTGTCTTCCAAGATTTGATCTGTGGGAAACACTGCAAATAGATCTTTTGCCTCCAGTCTTAACTATTAATTAGCACATTTCTGCTCCAGGTTCCTATCCTTGATGGCATGGAAGACAGATAATTTTCCTTGGAAAGGAATTTTCTTGCATGGTTTTCCACCCTTTCCAGTAATATTCAGGGTCATTCTGAATATTCAAAAATACTCTCCAAAAATCACTATGGTGACTCCCTTCTAGACCAGGCAACAGAATCTAGTACATTTTGGAATAGCCATGGGTAATTACCACAAGCTCTTCACTGCTGGATCTACTTACACAAGATCATGGGTGTTTGATATATCCCAACCATAATATCCAAAACTGACTGCCTGGACATTGAATTTTTATACATTTCTGGCACCTCTTTTATGAGGACATGCAGCAGGTATTGAAGAAGGCAACAAATCCTGTTACTAGAAAATTATTTATTGATAAATGGAAAAGGTTTTATAGCTGGTGTTAAAAGAATCAGCAACCATTCAGACCTCATGATTCTCTGGTTCTATATATTTTTTTTCAGTTACTATCCTATGGTATGTCATACTTTTTACTCAAGGTACACTTGTTGGTCATTTCATCATGTCTGCCAATGGATCCATCTTTTCAATCCAACCTCATGGGAAAATGTTTTTGAAAGGGGTGTTGCATTATAAGCCTCATAGAAAACAAGTAGCTCCTCCTTGGGATCTTAATTATGTGTTAGAAAAATTAACTCTTGCTTCATTTGATCAAGCTCATTAGGCATACTTGAAGTTCTTTACATGGAAAATTGTCGTGCCTTTTGATCTGACCACTACAAGAAGAATATCTGTGTAGCAAGCTCTCTAGTGGGTCAATTTATTTATTTTTTTAAATAAAAAGCAGGGTTTCTTTAAGAAATAATCTTTCATTTACACCTGAAGTTGTATCTGAGTGTGCCTTAAGCCAAGCCCTCCATTTCCCAGTCTTCTATCCTGAACATAGAAATTAGGGAGAAAGAGTACTTCATATCTTGGATGTCCGCAGACAGCTCAGGCACTATCATTATAAAACACAACCATTCAGAACTTTTAATCTGGTCTTCATTACTTTTGAATGTAAGGAAAAATGGCAACCTTTACAAATTTTTGTTTCATGCTTTTACTTTTTGCTATTTGCACCACAACAAAACTTTCCGCAGCGAGTGAAAGCTCACTCTATCAGAGAAGAGAGGCATGTACTCTTATGGTAAGTTAACTAATAACCATCCACTGCTTCTCATCTTGTTGATAAAAATATGGCTGACATGTATATTAAACTTAAGGGACTAAAAACATTTTTGCTTGTATTTTACTATCCATATCCATAACCAAGAGCTTCCAGAGTCTCAATTTTTGTATTATCATTTGGTTTCTCTGTTCCCACATATCCTTAGCTGCCACAAAAGAATAATTTTGAATCCAAATACCTAAATGCATCACCTTTTCATGTCAATATAAATATGGATATTGCTGAATTAGTTCATGTGTGGATATATAGTTTATTGCTATAGCATTTATTTCATCTTCATTTTTGTAA